>NC_088364.1:2705745-2823244 GCF_034508935.2 Berghia stephanieae
TGTTACCAAAATGTTTGACAAATTTGAAAACGAATTAACTTGGTATAAAGGGGCCATCCCTAGTAATGAAATCTGGATCAAAGTCGGTGGTGACCACGGTAAAGGGAGTTTGAAACTCAGCATGGCCATAATAAATAGAGAAAATCCAAATTCCAAATACAATCATATTATGGTTACAATGGCAAGGACTAGGGATTCTAGGAAAAATTTAGGACTTTTTTTTTGAAGACATTAAAAGACAGCTGTATGACTTGAATCTTTTTAAATGGAAAGGGAAAAAAGTTAGCTTGTTTCTGTTTGGTGATTATGACTTTATAACAAAAATGAATGGTCTTTCAGGTGCTTGTGGTGCATACCCATGTCTGTGGTGTTTTGTAAAGAAAACAGACATACAAAATTTACAAATAGAAAATACACAATTACGAAATTGGTTTCTTCTTCATCGTGATTACAATAGGTTTTTAGAACACGGAAAGGGCTTGAAGAAAAATGCACACTCATACAATAACAGTATCCACCCACCCATTCTTGACATTCCATTACACAGAATATGTCCGCCATATCTACACTGTTTGTTAGGCATCACATTAAGACATCACAAGTTACTCGAAAGTAGTGTGGACAAACTGGATCGTTTATTGTTTGATGAAGTAAATAATGAAAATGAAGAAATTGAAATATTTCAAAAGTACGGAAAAAACTGGCAGAGATATATAGATTTAACAAAGAAATTAAATGATCACACTTCTTACTTGTTACTTCCCGATTTAGAAGATGAAAAGAAGGAATGGAGAATTCATCATTACAAAAAGAGGAACTCACAGAAAGATGTGGACCCGTATGCATCACCCTTGATGATATTCTGAAAACAAATGCAATCACCCCACAATTTTACCACAGTAGAAGCTTTATCGGAAACCATTGTCATAAATATTTAAAGAACAAAGTATACCAACAACTCACTGACAATGTTACAAAAATTAACGCATCTTACACCACAGACACCAGCATTCTTGACTTCGCACATGATATAAGAGAGGTTTTTGATCACATCAACGATGCATTTAGTGAGGTACATGAATTAGTTTCACACACAAAACCAATCAAAACTGATGATCTACAACACATTCAGATTTCCATAAATCATTATATGGCCAGTTATTTCCCCTGAAAAACTTCTCCCAAAACATCACATACTTGAGAAGCACTGCGCCCCTTTCATTGACAAATACAGATTTGGATTAGGGCTTTTAGGGGAACAGGGAGAAGAGGCATTACATTCTACAATAGGTAAAATCGAGAAAAGAACAGTTTCAATGAGGGAGGAATCAGCACAATTACAGACAATAATGACAACCAGTCTTCTTCAAGTTTCCCCTGACTTACAGTCTCATGCACCAGAAAAGAAGATAAGATTAGAAAAGAACGACAGAAAATGACCAACTAAATTATCAGGAAACAATACAGGACAGTTTACAACGTATTAGACAGGTAGAGACACCTAAACAATTTGAAATTATCATGAAACTTTTGACTGAAATAAAAGTGGCATAATAGAGCAGGAACTTGGATTCAAACCCTCCCTCTCCCCTCCCTCTCTCTACGACTTGAAAGAGCGATGCTAATACCACTCAGATACACACATACGCTCATGCCGACAGACAGTTTTGCAGTCATACACATACAGACATAAAGTCAGATAGATAATACACATAATTTACGCTTTGTACAAATAAATATGCGATTGTGGTTTATGTTTAAAACCATCACGGAGTTTGGAATTATCTCTGTTTTCTGTTATTCAAACTGTGAGAAAAGATTGTCTTCATTGTGTACTTCGGTGACTGATACGAAACAATTACGGTATCCCAAACATAAAAGGCTATTACTATGGAATGATTGACAAGTCCATTTAGAGACGACGTAAGTAAATTCTCTTTATGTTTGTCATTAAATTGAACCAGGTTTTATTGCATTAGATCGTGTCGTGTTTTTGCATTTTGGTGGTAAAGTTAAAAGTAAGTTAATTATTTCTCAAAATATGAATAATTTATAATAAACAGTAATTTCCTTTCAACTAACACTATGAAAATCAAATTTATATCATAATACCAATTATTTTCTAAATATTTTCTTTCTGTAAATTTCTTTGTGTTCATGACCATATTAAACTTACAAAGTAAACCAACACGCGTAATGACTGTGAGTGACAATCATTCAACAGGTAATTGTTATCATGACCCCGAGGTCACGACCTCACAAAGGCGAAGGGGGCTGACTGGGTGGTAAGGCATGCGGTCAAGTTGAGTTCACTGAACTACTAAAGGCACAGCTTTTCTTTTACGTGGCGCGTGGATAGCTCATACGCTAGAGTCATGCTCTCCCCGGCCAGGCGGAGTTGCTGTACCAGTAAAGTCGAGGGTTCGAAACCCTAACACCGCTGCGAAAATTTTATTGTCTATTGTCTTCTGGCACTTTCGAAATCACTTCATTTCTTGTTGTGGCTTAGAACAGCATAGTTTTCCATCAAAATATCTCGTATTTAAAGGAAAAGAAGGAATAAAGAAACAAAATGGAGAAAGACCAAACTGACAACTGACAAAGAACTGTGCCAGGCAGCAAAATCTACAATGACAAAGGCATCAGAGAAGCGAAAAGGACAAATATTACTTCCAAGTTGTATGTGGTGAGTGAGTCTGGCCATCCCAATTCAATGACCTCACCCATGGCTACAACATCATTCATTACAACTTACTTGAGTTGTATGTTGTGCGTCTGGCCATCACCTTCTCCATCCCAATTCAATGACCTCACCCATGGCTACAACACAATTCATTACAACTTACTTGAGTTGTATGTTGTGCGTCTGGCCATCACCTTCTCCATCCCAATTCAATGACCTCACCCATGCTACAACACAATTCATTACAACTTACTTGAGTTGTATGTTGTGTGTCTGGCCATCACCTTCTCCATCCCAATTCAATGACCTCACCCATGGCTACAACATCATTCATTACAACTTACTTGAGTTGTATGTTGTGTGTCTGGCCATCACCTTCTCCATCCCAATTCAATGACCTCACCCATGGCTACAACATCATTCATTACAACTTACTTGAGTTGTATGTTGTGTGTCTGGCCGTCACCTTCTCCATCCCAATTCAATGACCTCACCCATGGCTACAACACATCATTCATTACAACTTACTTGAGTTGTATGTTGTGTGTCTGGCCATCACCTTCTCCATCCCAATTCAATGACCTCACCCATGGCTACAACACATCATTCATTACAACTTACTTGAGTTGTATGTTGTGTGTCTGGCCGTCACCTTCTCCATCCCAATTCAATGACCTCACCCATGGCTACAACATCATTTATTACAACTTACTTGAGTTGTATGTTGTGTGTCTGGCCGTCACCTTCTCCATCCCAATTCAATGACCTCACCCATGGCTACAACACAATTCATTACAACTTACTTGAGTTGTATGTTGTGTGTCTGGCCATCACCTTCTCCATCCCAATTCAATGACCTCACCCATGGCTACAACACAATTCATTACAACTTACTTGAGTTGTATGTTGTGTGTCTGGCCGTCACCTTCTCCATCGTTTTCATCCTCTTCCTCATCCTCGACTTCCTCATAAAAGATGAGCTGTTTCACCAGTTCCATCACTTCACTCTCAGACTTACCACTATGGATGAAAGAAAAACAAGTCAAAATAAAAAAAACAACAAAAAGTTAAGCTTCTATAGAGCGCAACTTTCACTAAACGCGTTCAAAGCGCTTTACAAAGGGTCCCTGATGAACAGCAACACATAACATGACCTCTGTTAGGCCATATTACATTTTTGTCTGATAGAGACAACACTGTTACAATCAGGTACTCATTTTACACCCAAGAATGGTGAGAGAATGTGAATAAAGAGCCTTTTCCAAGGACTCAACTATGCACTGCGCGAGGCTCGAACCCAGGCACTTCTGAATGTCATAGCTCAAAACCACTCACATAGCAGCACAATTAAAAAACACTTCAAAATCCTTAAAATGATGCAGTCTGGCATCGACTTTCATTTTCAATGAGATTCAATGACTGAGAGATGCTCATGAAGACTGAACTTGGAGGCAAAATGTGGTCATTTTACGAATTGTTATTATTATCATCATTTATTATTATTATTATTATTATTATTATTATTATTATTATTATTATTATTATTATTATTATTATTATTAATACTATTATTATTATTTGATATAGCACCAGTATCCACAAATAGTACTCAGAAGTGCTTTACAATAGTTTTTTTTTTTTTTAGTATCACATTATGTTCAATCATTGGACTACAAAATCACCACAACAATCACAGATATACCTTGTTCAAATTTCACATAGAATCACGATAAGCAGAATGAAAAAGATCGGTTTTTAAATGCCGTTTGAAGACTGGTAGACTTTCACATTGTTGGGTTTTAGGTGGTAAATAAGGTATGCATTACATGTGCTCAAAGCGCTTTAAAATGGGTCCCAAGCCAACAACAGTACTTAACATGAAGAGCGAGACATGACACCAGTGGAGAGAAACAACGCTGTTATCTGCCATGTACTCATTCTATACCCGAGTACAAAGGAGGAATGTGATTTGCAGGACTCGAACCAGGGACATTCAGGTTAGAAACCAAGAGTCATATCGCATGGCCACCGAGTCGTGCAAATAACCAAGGGATGTAAATATAGATCAAATGTCACTTCTACGATCTTGGGGTCCTGATTGTTCAGGAAATAGAGCCCTCGCTTCACAACCAAAGGGGGCTGGGATACCATGTGAGCCCCCCCCCCCCCCCCTCGATCTCTGTCCACCCAGCAGTAATTGGGTAGCTGGGTTTGAAAGATCTGGTGGAAAGTACTTTGCGATAGAGTCCTATCCAGGGAGTAGCAAGCAATTGCTATTGCCATTTAAAAACCAGGATAAACTCTGGTTCCATGGGCCTACTGAAGATCTACTTTTATCATCTTCCATTACTAGATATACTCTTATATTCTATAGATAGTATACGTTTGGCTAAAAAACTCACAACATTGCCATCCGGAAGTATAATGGATCAAGACACAAAACTCTGTATAACCTTAAACGTTTATAGTCTGGTTGTTACAGTTTAGTGAGAATTACTCATAACCATGGATGTCAAAAAAAAAAACAATAACAAAGACCTGAGTGACGTCAACTTCGTTCTATCTATAAAGTTTGGTGATAATTACTCATAAACACGGATGGCAAAAATCGTAACAAAGACCTGAACGACGTCAACTTCGTTCTATCTATAGTCATGTGCCAAAGTAAGTTCACCCTTGTTTTGAACCCTCGTCATTTTGAGTACAAAACAA
The DNA here is from genome assembly GCF_034508935.2 of Berghia stephanieae. Lineage (NCBI taxonomy): Eukaryota > Metazoa > Mollusca > Gastropoda > Nudibranchia > Aeolidiidae > Berghia > Berghia stephanieae. The sequence continues at coordinate 2,711,141 of NC_088364.1, forward strand.
TTGTTAGCTTACAGGACAGGATGTCTTAGCGAAATTACAATTTTTGCGACAGAGACAACGCTGTAAACGGTCAGGTACTCATTTTACACCTGACTACGGTGAGAAAATGTGAGTAAAGAGCCTTCTCCAAGGAATCAACAATGCGCTGAGTGAGGCTCAAACCCAGGACCATCTGATCCGAAAGCGAGTGTCATGATACCCCAAGATCAAATAGCTGCACATTGTGATACCAAATATAATCTGGAACAGCTGTATAAATTTGGACTTTGAGCTGCCACAATTTCATCACATGAATAAAAGCGTTTAAAAAAAGGTTTAAAAAACAGAACAGCAAAAAAAAAAAAAAATAAATAAATAAATAAAAAACTACTCCTCCGTTTCCTTCCCCATCTACTAAAACAAGGTGGTTATAAAATAATGAATCAATAAATACCTTCCCTGTAGCTCTTCTGGGATGTGAGACTGTAAAATCTTTTTGAATCTCTGTTTTCTGTCAGCCTCCATGTCTCTGAGGGAAAACCGATGGACAACATTCTCACACATCCACGCAGATTTACGAAAAAATGAGAGAATTTAAATTCAATGCACTTCAGTCAAATATTCACCTTTTCTGCTTAAAAAAATTATGCACAAAAAATGAATAGAACAGCTTCAAAAAATAAATATACCAAACACAGAACGTTTCGGGCTCAAAAACCCTTCTCAGCCAACAACAAAAAACAATGAAAACTTTAGAGAGGATGAACCAAATAGTTCTCAGGTCGTCAATCTGACTTTTTAGTAATATATTTATGCTTCGTTGGTTTTTTTTTTCTTGTTGGCTACAGAAGGGTTTTGAGCCCCAAACGTTCCGTGTTTGGAATTTTGTTCTTTTTTGAAGCTGTTATATTCGTTTTTAATGATGACTTTTTACAGTCCACAGCTTGTAGCAGGTTTGTATCACCTTTTCTGATGATTTAGTCGGTTATTGCTGGTCGAGTCAACGTCTTGGAACACTGTGATAGCTTACACAACAACAACAAACTACAGTGTGATGGAACAGGTTGTTTAAAAACCACACACCATTTTTAAAAAACAACAACATAAAAAACACACACTGACTACGACTAAATCTGAAAGAAGTCGCAATATTATCATGGCGGCCAACTGTGGAAAGGGCTAAAACGGGACAGTGGAGAGAAAGATAAAGTGAGTAAATGTGACTCACATATAAATATCACATTTACTCACTATATATATATATATATATATATAAATATAATATATATTATATATATATATATATAATATATATATATATATAATATATATATATATATATATATATATATCATGAGTCACATTTACTCACTTAATCTTTCTCTCCATCTTACTGGGTCATATTTAGGCACCTCTAGCTTTGCTAAAAGTGGACAGCCCAACAGACAAAATCATCATGATCCAAAACTGAAGCATTTTTGGACTATAATAATATAACATAATCTAGACTGAGAGCATTTTCCTGTTCCTCGTTTTAATTCCCTAGTAAAAAAAACATAAAGTTTCCCAGAATGCCAAATCCAGACCGTCCCAATACGCTTCGACAGTAGTGACGTCACTTCCCTTGTAATGACGCAAGGTAACTTAGAAACTGGCTCTAAACTGTCAGAACAATGGCGGACGCCCTTATATGAAATATTTCTCCGACGAGCATAAAAGCGTATCCAGAGGGAAAAAAAAAACATAAATCTGATCATGTTTTGATTTTTACACATTTTGATCACAAGACATATGAAAAGTTCTAGCCAGCATGAAGAATAAAAAGTACAGATTTTCTATGTTTAGAACCACGATGGCCGAAGTGACATCAGACTATCGAATCCAATTCCATCAGGCCGGTTGGCCACTATGTAAGATGTCTGATTGAAATAAATATTGTCCACATGAATCGTTAACTCGAATCTGAGAATACAACTAACAATAACCACAGTCTGCTGGGACTTCAAAGAAGAATGAACCATGATCCCCAACACGACTCTGTCAAATAATACACACCATACAATCCCCAACACGACTCTGTCAAATAATACACACCATACAATCCCCAACACGACTCTGTCAAATAATACACACCATACAATCCCCACAACATGACTCTGTCAAATAATACACACCATACAATCCCCACAACACGACTCTGTCAAATAAAACACACCATACAATCCCCACAACACGACTCTGTCAAATAATACACACCACACAATACCCAACACGTATCAATCACAGGGTAACTTTGACTCCAATCAAGTCAGAAAACACTCCACACCAAACACCATCTTCCCTCTTCCTTCCTGATAGGCTTTGCCTCTCTTCCCTAAATCTATATCACGTCTTTAAATAGACACGACATATCATCCACCAATCTACCCCAACCCTCCCCTGACAGACAAACACACACACACACATACACACACACACAAACACACACACATACACATACACACACACACACACACACATCCAACACACCGCTTCAACCAAACCCATGACATTAATGGCCACTCTCCAGTCTCCCAATGCAACAGGTGGCAACATTATAAAATCAGTTTTCTTGGGATCTACATTCGACTCACACTCTAGTGAAAGCTCTCGCCCAAGCAATTCTCAGTTGATGACAACAGATTTCAAATCCTTCCCCTCTATTCCTCTGTCACCATCTCCTTCCCCTCTTCTTCAGTTGGACAACAAGTTTCAATCAAAATCACTTCTGCCAAATATTAAATCTTAATTGTTTTCCTAATCACTGTGATAGAGTTGATAAGGCTGTGACAGTTGAAAATGTGTGTTATAATATCAAAAAAAAAAAAAGAAAAAGAAAAAAAAAAAGAGAATAAAACAGCTTTTGAAAAAATCGAACAAAATACCAAACAAAGAACAATCCGGGCTCAAAAGCCTTCTTCAGCCAAAACAACAAAAAAACAACAAAAACAAAACCCAATGAAAGCAAATACATAGACAGGATATACCGAATAATGCTCTGTGGCCAATCTGTTTTGTAGTCATATATATTCATGTTTTCATTGGGGTTTTTTTGCTGTTGGCTAAAGAAGGGTTTTGAACCCGAAGCACATTCCGTGTTTGGTATTTTGTTCTTTTCTGAAGCTATTTTATTCATATTTCTTGTTCACTGTTCCTTTGTTTATTGTTTTGCTGATGAAGGGTTTGTAGCCAAAACATTGTTTTGTTCCATTTTTTGTATTGTTTCCATCCAAATCCTTTCCATTTTCTGTCTGCATTCTGCTAGCAGCTTGGTATCACTTTGACTTAGAATAGGATATTGACAGAATGCAGACAGAAAATGGAAAGGATTTGGATGGAAACAATACAAAAAAATGGAACAAAACAATGTTTTGGCTACAAACCCTTCATCAGCAAAACAATAAACAAAGGAACAGTGAACAAGAAATATGACAAAAACGAGTAGCAACACGTTTTGTTTTGTTTTCAATTGAACTGTCCGTGTTTGTTCAACTCCTATTCAAAGCCTTTCCATTTTTACCTACAGTTAGTCCCAGGTTTCAGGCATCCACCTCTATTCTCAACTTGTTCAAATTGGAAGCTAGTGTATTCATCATGATTGTTCAAAGTCCCCAGGCTTCAAGTTTCAAACTAAATCACAATATCATCTGGCCGAGTAGGTCAACGGCCTTCTATTCATGATTTAACAAGGTAACATTCTATTGGAAAATAACACATCTTTCATCTCTTGGTATTTATTATTCCACCCCTCCAAGTCAGATTATTAGATATTTTGTAACCAAATGGTATGGTAGTAGTACTTCTATTCACCATAATTTGTATCTTTCTCCATCTGCTTGAATGACAATTTGACCCAAAACTAAAAATGTTCGATTTGTATTCATGCAAACCAAAAGATTATTTATAATCATAAGCTTTCTTTTACACCTTGTTTCACCCAATAAAATATGCAAAAATATTCTGCAATTATTGAATAATTTTTTTCAAATCGTTCAAAGCATTATACAAAAATTACGTATTTACGAAGAAATGATAGGGCTTTCCAATGAGAGGGGTGGAATAATATATCATTTTTACACTTTTGCTTCTTGGAGTTCCCAACGTGTACCACTCACTGAACGAGCTTGAGAGTGCCCATTGGGATCAAAGTTTGATTTCCAAAACGTCAGTGAAAGAATTCATTTATGCTACCCCTCAAACGATTCTGATTTTGTTATCTCTGAATAAAAGACATTTATAAAAAATACTTTGATACTTCTAAGTTTCAAAATCTAGTTTTGGTGAAATTTAACACCTGATAATCTGACGTCACAAATCATTATTGTAAACGTGATATCATTACGCGGTACTATTTTTTGGGCGGGGGTAGAATAAAATGATCATTGCCGTATTAGAAAAGACAACTAGTTATTTATCCATGAAAATCTAATACTGACTCTAGAGACCTATCGACAGCATTAAAAAATAAAAACTGTTTACATGTGCTTCACTTCTGGTTTTAACTGTGAGCTTAAATTCCAAGTGCTTAATGATATTGATACTGAAAGAAATGAAACCTACTTGCTAATCTTATCCAAGATGGCGTTGTTTTTCGCTACACTGGCCTCCATCTCATCCAGCATTGGGTTCATCAATTTCTGGGGAAAGAAAACAAAAAAAAACAAAACAACTAAATAATCAATGGATGTATATCACACGGCGTCTAAACTGCACTATAAATCTGATCGTTTAGTTTCCCGCTGTTCCGAGCGCCGACGTAACCTCACCCGACAGGTAACCGGGTCAAGAGCAGTCAGCTGATATCAATTCCCAGAACGTAGATTTGACGTGCATTGGGTGATACCAATGGACGATTTCCGTACCAATTAACCTCACGATCTTCGTGACGATGCAACTCCACCCAAAATGCAAAGAATTCTCGCAGACCTCCTCTTTCCATCGGTCCAACTTTTATTTCAATACCTCCAGTACTTATTCCACATGCCGTGATTCAAATTCACCTATTTTTCTATAACATTTAAATAAAATTACTTGTAATTACCTCAGGATTATAAAAAAACGTTCCCATAAATTTCAAATTTTTCGGTGTGATTCACAAGGCACAAGTTTTACTACGAAATGAGGTAAGTTTCATTTACTCTTCAGTTTTCATTATTTTGTAACGATTATTTTTCCACGGTAGGTCAGGTAATAATGTACTTCTTTAGCCTTGTTCTTGAAACGTAATATTTCGCTGCAGTTTTATTGTTAATTATATTTTTTCCCCTATTTTTTCAATGATGAGTTAATTTGATTTTTAAATTGCATAATTTCAATTATCTTGCTAATGTTTAATTTTAAATGACATTGTGTGTTGGGCCTCAACTTAGCTCAACTGCTTGAGCATTAGACTTACGTGTAAATGATCCAAGTTCAATTTCAAAATATGTTAGAATTTTCCTGCTCCCCCTTTCTTTCACCAAATTGGGTGAAGTTTATGGTTTTTCTTGTTCCAAATTTTATGTACAATGTTATGTATGCATGGATAATACAGAGTGTTTTAAAACTCATTTTATTCATTAATTCACTACATCATTGCTTACATCGCTCAGTCAATTTTGAATTTTCTCTTACAGCATGGACCACACAATTGCAAGTCATAACCAAGCAGTGAATTCATTATGTAGGACATGTGGTATGATTTGTTTAACACAAAAATAGAAATGTGCCCGCAAGAAACCATTTAAATGTTCAAATTATTCTAATGACATTCTTTTAGTCTATGGGACTGACACGGCATTGGACAAGCAAGGAACACACTCATAATTTATGTGTAAAAAGTACACATTATATAGCACATTGAACAAACGACTCATTAGCTTCTTTGTGTTTGCTCATTGCCAAGACGCTAAAAATAAATAAATCAACCTTGAAACGGGTTGCACTTGCATGTTTGATATCGACAGAGTAGAATATAACAACAAACTCCAAAACGCAGGAGAGACTTTCAAATCTCATGCACGAGCCACTCACCCTCAGGGATGGTCTTATTGCCTCTGAATTGGACAGAATACCGCATTAAACCACAGGATTACCACAGCAGGTCATTCATTGGCAACCACTGCCACAAATATTTACAAGAAAAAGTCAACACGCAACTCACACTTCCAATTATCCAACAAACAAAGAACTGCACCCACGACCAACTCATCATTGACGACGCATGCAGTATTGGATTAATTTTCGACAATATAAACAAGGCCTATAGTCATGTGCACAACTTTATTTCACACACAAAACCGATCAAAGCAGAGACAATCCAATATATTCAAAGTGCAATAAAACATTACACGGATACATACAGAAAATATTTTCCAAACAAAATAATCCCAAAACACACCTCCTTGAGTACCACTGCATACCACACATCACTCAATATAAGTTTGGACTTAGACTTCTTGGAAGAACAAGGCACAGAGAGCTGTCACCAAACAACAGCAAAATTGGGAAAAAAGAGCATCCGGCATTATCAATGATATGAATAAAATGCGATTTGTCATCAACGCAATGCAGTTAAAGACCAGGCCCAAACTACACTGACGAGTTTGAATGCTCGTAGCGGATATATTTTTGTTGAGGACAAATACTGTTTTTGTGAGGAGAAGTATTTACATCTTGTCTTTATAATACATAAAATTCAGACAAATCCATAGCAACGTTTTTTTCTCTCTAATTTTTGAAATGTTGCAGCCACTATATTTTTGGTTTAATTTGTTACCGTTCATTGATAACTTATATTGAGAAATCTAGTAATACTATGAAAAAATAAAAAACACACTGTAAAAGTAGAAAATATAAACTTTTATACCAAGTAGTGATATTTCAACTCATTCAATATGGGTGTCTTACAGACAATAAAACAAAACATTGTTAAATTGAGCAAAACGGCAATCCCCGTTAGGGAAATTCCTCTCGGTGATTGACCGCTCACCGTGACCGGGTCAGCAGGTGTCAAGAACGGGATACCGTCTCAACTAAACTGTTATCCTTGTGTACGCTGTGATCAGGAATGCCTTTTGCTAAAGCAAACAAAGCCTGAAATTATTTCTTGTAAAAACCACATAATATATATGAAAATATTTCATACCAAACTTCTCTCCATTGTGCCAAATCAGTTAATATCAAGAGATATTTAAAACAAGATGAAAGTAAATAGTGATCAAATGTCTAGTCCAGCTTTAAAAAAAAAAAAAAAAAAAAAAAAAGCAAATGGATCCATGAAATTAAAGTTTTTGTCACTTTGAACTGAAAACGTCAAACTGGCAATTCGCCTTTTTTTATTTTCAACCAGCAAGAAAGTTGTTAATCATCAAATCTGTTCATAGTCCACCAACCATAAAAACTTTCACTGCCTACCTACCTGTTAACTTCATTGATCATCTTTTGTTCATTCTGACCACAATTTTGTGGATAATGATGATGGCTGGGAGTTTATTTCGCAGACGAATACCTAGGCTAGGTGTTGTTCGCCCCAAAACCGACCACACCTGTTTTTTTCCTTCCTTCTTCATACAAGACAATACAATTTATTATCACACGTCCACAAAACTAGATCCAACATATTCGAATCAGAGATGAAAATAACTATCGAAACAAGGAAGCAAAGATGGTGAAAAAATGTCTAGCTCATATATGAATTTTAAGATACACGATATCCGTGTGGATAGACAGCTCAGTGGGTTAGAGTTAGGCCACCTTTCATTTTGCTCCTTTTAGCTGCACAGGTTCGAATCCGGTCACTCCCTTTTTTTTTTTTCTTCCCAAATGATGTTCATTGTTTACACTTTTGTTCTGAGTCATTCTGAGCAGGAGTTTTAAAAAAATTAGTTTAATTTTTTATTTCTCCGATAATTTTAATTCATTAAATAATTTGCTTTAGATTTATTTGTTCTGTTCTTTTTTTTTTGTCAATAATTATTACTATAATAATAATAATAATAATAATAATAATAATAATAATAATAATAATAATAATAATAATAATAATAATAATGATTGTTATTATTATTATCATCATTATATTATCATTAATATTATTATGATAATTATCACTATTCCCTGCTCTATTTCCGAGGGAACTTTCTCTCTCTCTCCCTCTCTCTCCCTCTCGAGATGTAACAGGATGATTAAAAATGGAGGCTCATTGGTTGACAAAAAATAGTTCTAACAATCACCCAAAAAAATCATTATGGTAAGAATAAAATTTTAAGCAGACTGCTTAAGTAAAATGTAGTTTTATTAATTCATTTATTTATTTACTTATGTGTAAATTGAGTCACCAGGGGGTTCACGTCAGTAAAGTGATCTGACTCTCAATATTAATGATGTATCATTACACACTTGACTATTCACTCGCTACTATATATTCACATACCTGTTTAATTTTTTTTTTTTAAGTTTAACGCGAAAAAAAAAAAGAAAAAAAAAAAACCCACCAAAAATACACCCTATCTTTCTGTTTCTTTTTTTTTTTTTTTGAGCGAGTCTCTTCTTTCCTCCTTTTTTGTTTGGCCATGTTCCGCTTCTGAGCATGAACTTCTTAAAATTGTTTTTATTTTTAAAAATTATTGTTTTTTGTTTGTTTTCTCTACCTGACCATTTGGTCGCGCTTTGAATATTTCTGTTTGTTTGATTTTTAATTATCTATTCTTTTTAGAATGTACTTTTTGAGATCGGAGTGGGGACAAATATATGGCAGAAAACACAAGAAGGCCCAAAATGGGGGTCTCCTTTTGAAATAAACTTATTTCTATGAAAAAATCCAAATTCACTTATTTTTTTGTGTGTTATGTGTTGATTTATGGTTAAGGAACCTGTGTGAGCAGTTTGAAAAAAAAATATTTTGTTGTTATTAAGATATTGTTTGTTGAAGTGTTTTTTTATGGGTTTTGGCGACAACAAACGTTTTCATTTCAGCCACGGTAGTTTCGGAAAACTGCGTTAAAGAAACATGAAATCAACTCAGAAATTCTTTGAATGGCCATATTTTGTGAAATAAAACATTAAAAAATCGGAGAATGAGTTTCATTTTTAAAAATAATTATGATTTCATGCTTAAAATAAAGAAAAACGGCCGTTTTAGAAAACACAAAGTTTTGGGGACTTCGTAATTCTTCCATAGCGAGGCTCTTACTTCCTGTAAAATACGAGTCAAAACATCCGGTGTCTACATCGTTTTTCCATAGCTGCAGTTTTTGTTTACGGCCCTAAAACGTTATCCGATAACTTCGACGAGTGAAAATTGGTAAGTTGACTATTTTTATTATAATTTTAAGTATTTTAGTATAATCATTGTGAAATTCAAAGGATTTGTGTTAGTTTTAATGCCCGTTTTTCTGTGTGTCGCTCTTCCATAGCAGTTTTTCCATAGCAGAATCAAGCCGGCTTCGATTGTTTTGATTCTGATAATTCCATTTCTAACCCCTGAAAGTCGATAATCGACTTATTTTATTGTAAATATATGACGAATAACAAGATAGAAACCCACAACTACGCAGGATGATGTTATTTTGGCTTGAAATGCCTTGATTTAATGTGCGATACGGCAAAGTTTGGAAAACTGCTATGCCACAGAATAGCGAAACCAATATGGCGGCTGATTCACGATAATGGCATGGCTGGCGACCCATAAGAAATCAACTAAATTTAGATTAAATTTATGAAAATGATAAATAGACGTTATTTTTATCAAATTTGAATAGAATTATGTTCCCTTTCATTTAATTTGATTCCCACCATTTTTCTTTCTTGTATGATTCAGATAACATCAGTAAAATTTCTCTAATTAGTTGTACATTTATTTCAGCTACTTTTCTTCATATAAATATTTCAATGATTATATGTTATTAGACTCATTATTAATATTATTTGCTAATTTGTATATTTTTCTTTGGGCAGGTTCTTTTATTATTTCATATTGCATTACACTTCTTAACATATGAGATATAAACACAACTTTCTATTTGACTTTAATGTAATACCAGAACCATATTTACTTATCTTTCCCAGATCAGACTGTCCAGTGGTGAAGGTGGGGGAGTACCTCAAAATAACATGCGAGATAAACAAGCTCACAAAGACTTTTTTTGCTGTTGTAAGAAGTTTTTCATACCTTTAATGCAATATTTTGTAATATTTATAACTCATTTTCATGTTTTCTGAAGTTGCAGGTGGTAAGTAAGCTGTTGTTTGACTTTGAAATTTGAATTTTTTTTTTAATGATAAGAATATACCTATCATCTTGTTTCTTGTAATTTTTCCACAGGTTTCAACCCCACCAGAGCCTTCTTCTGATGCTCCATTCGTGCGATTCATGCGGAAGGGCCCTGGCAAGAGTTATGTGTTTGGTGATGTTCCAGATGAAAGCTTCATCAGTCAGGGCCCTCCGGACAACTACTGCTGGACGAAAGTGCCCTCGGAGCAAGTTACGATTGATAACAGGGGGCACTATTTTTTAAAATTATAATTGATTGTATATATTAACCTTTATTTGTATTTGCTGTATATATTAGATTTATTGATTATTTATAACATTTCAAAGAATTTTATACTTTAAAATAAAAAAAACATGAAAACTTCAAATTTTTCCGACTCGTGTCCTTTTGTATTTTTTTTTTTTTACATTAAAAAAAAAAAATATGGCATGAATCCTGCTATTATTTTGAGAAAAATGCATGGGCTGCTTAGTTATGCTGTTTTAAGATGATTTCAAATGCCTGGGGGCAGGTTTGCATTGAAATTTTGGTGATCCTGAGAATTACCAGAAATTTTCAAAAAAACGGAAGAGTTGTCTTTCTTTGACAATTTCTCTTCATGTAAGAGGCCTGCTGCTTTCAAAAGCTATTTTTCTGAATCTGCAATGATTAACCTTTCATTTGATACCAAATATGATGTGTTTGGAGTATTTTGAAAATTGGTCAAAATGGGCCCCAAAATGAAAACCCTCTGAGACCCTTTGTGTTTTCCGCCATATGACAATTTGCTAGAAAGGAACCAAAAGAAAGAGAGAGAGAGAGAGAGAGAGAGAGAGAGAGAGAGAGAGAGAGAGAGAGAGAGAGAGAGAGAGAGAGAGAGAGAGAGAAAGAGAAAGAGAGAGAGAGAGAGAGAGAGAGAGAGAGAGAGAGAGTCAGTTCATGCCTTAAACTTCCAAACGACATCAAAGATATCGGTACAAGAACTACGAGGGGACACACAGCAAGAGTAACCATTCCAACATCAAAAACAGACGCCCACCTGTATTCGTTTTTCCCTTCCACTGCTCGACAATGGAATAGCCTCCCAGCTGAAGTGGCTGAAAACAGTTGCCAACATGCCTTCACGCAATTGCTAGAGTTCACAACATGACTTTTTAATTCTTCATATAAATATTTCAATGATTATATGTTATTAGACTCATTATTAATATTATTTGCTAATTTGTATATTTTTCTTTGGGCAGGTTCTTTTATTATTTCATATTGCATTACACTTCTTAACATATGAGATATAAACACAACTTTCTATTTGACTTTAATGTAATACCAGAACCATATTTACTTATCTTTCCCAGATCAGACTGTCCAGTGGTGAAGGTGGGGGAGTACCTCAAAATAACATGCGAGATAAACAAGCTCACAAAGACTTTTTTTGCTGTTGTAAGAAGTTTTTCATACCTTTAATGCAATATTTTGTAATATTTATAACTCATTTTCATGTTTTCTGAAGTTGCAGGTGGTAAGTAAGCTGTTGTTTGACTTTGAAATTTGAATTTTTTTTTAATGATAAGAATATACCTATCATCTTGTTTCTTGTAATTTTTCCACAGGTTTCAAACCCCACCAGAGCCTTCTTCTGATGCTCCATTCGTGCGATTCATGCGGAAGGGCCCTGGCAAGAGTTATGTGTTTGGTGATGTTCCAGATGAAAGCTTCATCAGTCAGGGCCCTCCGGACAACTACTGCTGGACGAAAGTGCCCTCGGAGCAAGTTACGATTGATAACAGGGGGCACTATTTTTAAAATTATAATTGATTGTATATATTAACCTTTATTTGTATTTGCTGTATATATTAGATTTATTGATTATTTATAACATTTCAAAGAATTTTATACTTTAAAATAAAAAAAACATGAAAACTTCAAATTTTTCCGACTCGTGTCCTTTTGTATTTTTTTTTTTTACATTAAAAAAAAAAAATATGGCATGAATCCTGCTATTATTTTGAGAAAAATGCATGGGCTGCTTAGTTATGCTGTTTTAAGATGATTTCAAATGCCTGGGGCAGGTTTGCATTGAAATTTTGGTGATCCTGAGAATTACCAGAAATTTTCAAAAAAACGGAAGAGTTGTCTTTCTTTGACAATTTCTCTCATGTAAGAGGCCTGCTGCTTTCAAAAGCTATTTTTCTGAATCTGCAATGATTAACCTTTCATTTGATACCAAATATGATGTGTTTGGAGTATTTTGAAAATTGGTCAAAATGGGCCCCAAAATGAAAACCCTCTGAGACCCTTTGTGTTTTCCGCCATATGACAATTTGCTAGAAAGGAACCAAAAGAAAGAGAGAGAGAGAGAGAGAGAGAGAGAGAGAGAGAGAAGAGAGAGAGAGAGAGAGAGAGAGAGAGAGAGAGAGAGAAAGAGAGAGAGAGAGAGAGAGAGAGAGAGAGAGAAGAGAGAGAGAGAGAGAGAGTCAGTTCATGCCTTAAACTTCCAAACGACATCAAAGATATCGGTACAAGAACTACGAGGGGACACACAGCAAGAGTAACCATTCCAACATCAAAAACAGACGCCCACCTGTATTCGTTTTTTCCCTTCCACTGCTCGACAATGGAATAGCCTCCCAGCTGAAGTGGCTGAAAACAGTTGCCAACATGCCTTCACGCAATTGCTAGAGTTCACAACATGACTTTTTAATTCTTCATATAAATATTTCAATGATTATATGTTATTAGACTCATTATTAATATTATTTGCTAATTTGTATATTTTTCTTTGGGCAGGTTCTTTTATTATTTCATATTGCATTACACTTCTTAACATATGAGATATAAACACAACTTTCTATTTGACTTTAATGTAATACCAGAACCATATTTACTTATCTTTCCCAGATCAGACTGTCCAGTGGTGAAGGTGGGGGAGTACCTCAAAATAACATGCGAGATAAACAAGCTCACAAAGACTTTTTTTGCTGTTGTAAGAAGTTTTTCATACCTTTAATGCAATATTTTGTAATATTTATAACTCATTTTCATGTTTTCTGAAGTTGCAGGTGGTAAGTAAGCTGTTGTTTGACTTTGAAATTTGAATTTTTTTTTTTATGATAAGAATATACCTATCATCTTGTTTCTTGTAATTTTTCCACAGGTTTCAACCCCACCAGAGCCTTCTTCTGATGCTCCATTCGTGCGATTCATGCGGAAGGGCCCTGGCAAGAGTTATGTTTTGGTGATGTTCCAGATGAAAGCTTCATCAGTCAGGGCCCTCCGGACAACTACTGCTGGACGAAAGTGCCCTCGGAGCAAGTTACGATTGATAACAGGGGGCACTATTTTTTAAAATTATAATTGATTGTATATATTAACCTTTATTTGTATTTGCTGTATATATTAGATTTATTGATTATTTATAACATTTCAAAGAATTTTATACTTTGCTTTGAGAGAGAGAGAGAGAGAGAGAGAGAGAGAGAGAGAGAGAGAGAGAGAGAGAGAGAGAAGAGAAAGAGAAGAGAGAGAGAGAGAGAGAGAGAGAGAGAGAGAGAGAGAGAGAGAGAGAGAGAGAGAGAGAGAGAGGAGAGAGAGTCAGTTCATGCCTTAAACTTCCAAACGACATCAAAGATATCGGTACAAGAACTACGAGGGGACACACAGCAAGAGTAACCATTCCAACATCAAAAACAGACGCCCACCTGTATTCGTTTTTCCCTTCCACTGCTCGACAATGGAATAGCCTCCCAGCTGAAGTGGCTGAAAACAGTTGCCAACAGCCTTCACGCAATTGCTAGAGTTCACAACATGACTTTTTAATCTATGTATTTTTTATTAGTATTATCAGCAGAGTTTTAACAAGTTTACAATGTAAAAACCCTACAAACTGTTGAGTGATCCTCAACAATATTGGAGTTTACCACAAGATGATGAAGAAGAAGAAGAAGAAGAAGAAGAAGAAAAGAAGAAGAAGAAGAAGAAGAAGAAGAAGAAGAAGAAGAAGAAGAGAGAGAGAGAGAGAGAGAGAGAGAGAGAGAGAGAGAGAGAGAGAGAGAGAGAGAGAGAGAGAGAGAGAGGGAGAGAAAAAAAAAATTTAAAGAGGAGGAGGGGGGGGTGGATGGGACATTTATCATTCGCAATGCTCTGTAAAAAGAAGGCAGGGGGGGGGGGGGGGAGTGGCGCAACTGCAACCAGCATTCGAATCCACAGCGCCGATTCTGACAAGCCTCCTAAGGCAGATGACTGAACCATTCGGCCATGACACCCACAAGAAAGTCGACGCATTTTATTGTGTAGTAACCTAATATCCATCGACTGATTTATTGTTGGTTAATTATCTATGTTTTTATTGATTATTTTTATTAACTTTACTTTACTTTTTTCTTCTGTCATTTTCGAGACAGTCCATATTCTGGTGTGGATAATTGTCTGAAAGAGTGGAGTTTCAAAAAAGTGTCTGGGATTAAGAAATTTTCGTATTCCCAGACATGTCTGAGTCGAATAACCACAGCGTTAATAGTTGGTTAGAAGGTAATCAACCGTAATCTCTTCTGCATTTGCGGATCAGAATCAGAGTACTTTTATTTTATCATATTGTGTATTAATTGTGTGATGACTGAGTGAATATATGAATCTGAAGAGGAATATGAATACTGAATGAGTTGAGTATGAGTTGATATAGTCAGTAGTAAGTAGTAGTAGATATATGATATGGATTGAATATGATTTATGATGATGATGATGAGTTGCAGTTGAGTCAGCAGTGGTAACTCAATTGATGAATCGAGACAAAACAAAGTGGCTTACGTTGTAAAATCCACTCTCCATACTGGGCTCTGCCAAATCACCAAATGGTGTTTTGACTTTCTTGACAGTAGGTTCACTAACAACTCGATCCATTGTGATTTCCGATTCTGGATCCTGCTTTTCTGCAGGAGCTTTCGGTGCTGAGAATCCGAATGAGGTTGCCATCTTGACCGTTTACACGCTGGCAAACAATACGTAAATGAGACTAGTGTCGTGAAATACTCAAAAATTGAAACGTGAACATTGATTTGTCATTGGAAATTAAAATACTCAGAGCATTTTATGTCCATAGAAGCTAGAAATTAAATAAATATGTTTCCTGTGTGTAAATGGCAAAAATGATATCGTATGAACAGAATCAAAATTGTCACATTTACGACTTAAAGGGGAAAGAAAACATTCCTCACATTTTTACCGTCGTCACAACCATCTCAAGAAAGCTTCTTTAGCAACACAAACCGACACGGTCGTAGTCGAAATTATTGAACTGATAGATCGACTGAAGCTCCTGCTGCGATCTCATTGTAAGAGTTTAAAAATAAGATCAGTGATATTTTTAAAAGGATAACTGCCCCCTTACAGTCTTGAACACGATTTAAAGAAGTAGCAGTTTCAAGTTTCACAACTATCTATATAGGGCTTCCTCTCTCGGAGAGTCTCTACTCTGCATCTTCAACTTCGACGGTTATTAATCGGGATTCCCCATTTTATGGGAAACTTAGACCAATTTATAATTTTACCCTTTTCTGAGATTTGCAGAGTCGACGTGTACGTATTTCTACAAATGTGTGCACGTCGGTCAGAGTAGTGGAGTGTAGTGTAAGTGTAAGAGTTTGTAGGTATCTATTTATAGACGAATAGGTTTTCGTTATTAGATTTAGACACTTCACGTTTGTATTTCCTTTTCCAAATTGATGACCAATATATAACATCAATATTTTTTTTCAAAGCGAGTCTTTTCAATCATGATAGAATTTCAGAAAAAAGTCTCGACTAGTGTGAGTGGTTCACGTTCACCGTAAGTAGACCCAGGACTGTGACCCCTAAGGGAACTTTTATGGCCAGCCAAAATAAAACAAAAAAAAAAAAAACCCCCCTCCTCCCCCCCCCCCCCCCCCCCCAAAATGACACTGGATGTCTTTTGAATCCGCTCCAGAGAACAGTCAATCACTGAGACCTTTTTTTAAAATCAATATGTGTTTTAAAAGACTTTCTCTGCAATACTTATCAACAGAAATAATTTGTATTTCAAATTTTAATCAAAATTGTTTTTCTTTTCAATTATTCAGTCTTTCAAAGACAGTTGTCATCAACAAAATATTTATTTTTAATTTTGATCTTCATGACGACTGATTGACGTAAATCCCCCCCAAAAAATCAGATGTCAAAGGAAACAAAGAAAAAGCGAAAGAATTCTTGCCAAGATGCTGAAAAAACAGGTTTGTTGTTATACCCCCCCCCCTTAATCAAGATTGACAGCAAGGCGGAATTTCTATTAAATCCCAATTTTTCATATTTATTATGTAATAACTCTAGACCTAACTTTTTACCAAGAGAGCATTAACTATTAACTACTATATATTGCTTCCTAGATCTGTTCTGGTTTAGTATTTTTCCATAAATCACATTGTTGTTACTCACAAGAAATGAAGTGAGTAGGAAAGTGCCAGAAGACAATAGAGAATAAAAACATTGCGGTCACGATGGGGGCTCGAACGCGCGACCTTACTGGTACGACAACTCCGTCTAGCCAGGGAGAGTGTGACTCTACCATATGGATAGCTCATACGCAAGAGTCACACTCCCCCCCCCCCCCTCCCCCCAGCCAGACGGAGTTGTCGTACCAGTAAGCTCGTGGGTTCGAGCCCCCATCTTTGCTTACCTAGGGTCTGATGTCAAAACCACACTTGCTAATTTAGGTAAGGATTCCACTATCCAGATGCCTCTGTAATCTGGACAAAATTCGAGAAGCTAGAGGTGCTTAGGGCTGAAACGTTGTTTGTTTTGTGTTGTTCCCTTATATATATGAGTTACATTTACTCACTTTATCTTTCTCTCCACAAAATTCTAGGAATGGAGCTGTTCAGAATATGGAGACATTACTGTTGAGAATGAGAATCTTGCTGTAGGCGATGATTTGTATTGTATGGTTGTTAGTAGTGAAAAAGAAATAAAGCACCTAACAGGCAATTTGTCATGTGTGAAAAGGAACTTTCTATAAACTCTACTCAGGGAATAGATAAATCAGTATAAAGTGCATTTTATGTACATATTCAAACTCAATGATTAAAAGAGTTGTGTGATTGCATGTTTTTTGTTTTTTTAAACCTTAATATTTCCACACAAATACAGCAAAAGCAAAAGTGGTAAAACAGGTCACAGCCAATCCCCTGGCAGGTCAAAGGTCACCTTACTTTGATGATCGGGATGGAGTGGAAGACAAGCACGGGCGGTCTTTTTTTGATGTACCATGCGTGGATCTGGCCTATAATCTTCTTGGTCAGTTCATTGTGCGGACAATTGGGGGACAAAGAATCAGAGGAAGGATTGTTGAAACAGAGGCATATTTAGGTTGAGTATTTGAATCATCATCATCATCATCATCATCATCATCATCATCATCATCATCATCATCATCATCATCATCATCAACATCATCATCATCATCATCATCATAATCATCAGCAGCATCATCAACATCATCAACATCATTATCATCATCATCATCATCATCATCATCATCATCATCATCATCATCATAATCATCAGCAGCATCATCAACATCATCAACATCATCATCATCATCATCATCATCATCATCATCATCATCATCATCATCATAATCATCATTTCGTTTTTCGGGAATGCATACTCCGCTTATACGCTACACATTCCCGAAAAACGAAATTTTTTCGATATAATCGCTCCGCTTAATCGCACACCTTCTCTGCTTAAGTTAATAATGGCTACGACTCTGCCATGACCATCGCTTCCTTATTTGTCATTCTGGTTGTCCATAGTCCATGGGATCTTCAGCATTTCTCTTATGAACGAAAACTCTGCCACTACTTTATTTGGATATACTGATTGCCAGTAATCAGGACATTGGAGATTTTACCCCCTGTGTTTTTTGGGGGTTTTTATCTGAGGGGGAAGCCGGGGGGTTAAAATAGAAATTTCTTTCTGCTTTCTTTGGCACTGTTTCATACACACTTTTTCAGATCTTTATCTTTCAACAGTTCCTGCTACTTAATTTAACTTTAACTTACAACACAAATAGGTTTTAACTCACTCAATCCTAGAGACTTTGCTACTTTTCAAAATTGGAAAAGAATGTATTAAAAATGAGCATTTACATAGATATTTTTTTTTCAACTATCATAAACATACAAAAACTAAAAACATAAACTTTGATACCACACCTATAATTTGTCTCAGAAAAAATGTAATAAATAGGCATGGGGTAAAAGTAACTTGGGTAAAATATAGTTGGTGAGTAAGTTAAGCTTCACTCTCTTCTAGGAAATAAAGGCGATGACTCAATGAGGGCTTGTATACGATGGGTCCTCCTGTCAATTTTATTCAAATTATTAATGAATTTCATTTTTAAAACATATATATTGTCATTTTATTTCTATCATGTTATTTACATTTAAAAAAATTAAAATGATAGGTCCCGTGGACAAGGCAGCCCACAGCTATCAAGGGAAGAGAACTCCCAAGAATGAATCCATGTTTATGGTTCCCGGCACCAGTTATGTTTACAACATCTATGGAATGTACTGCTGTATCAACATTTCCAGTCAGGGTAGGAACCAGGAGAAATGTGTTGTTTTTTTTTTTGGTTATAATAGTCAAAGTAATACAAAGCTGCTACAAGTTTTGGAATGTTAAAAGTAATAAACAAAAATGAATGAATAAATATATATATATATATATATATACCAAACACGAATGGGTCGGTTACTAAAATACCTGGTCAAAGACCAGATCTGTTTCTTTTTAGTAATGTATTTGCTATTTTTGGTTTTGAGCCTGAAATGTTCCGTTATTTGGTATTTTGTTCTTTTTTTAAAAGACCAATCCCTACCCTACTCATAAAACGTATTGTACTACCAAATACATGACCAATCCCTACCCTACTCATAAAACATGTACTACCAAATACAAGACCAATCCCTACCCTACTCATAAAACATATTGTACTACCAAATACATGACCAATCCCTACCCTACTCATAAAACATATTGTACTACCAAATACAAGACCAATCCCTACCCTACTCATAAAACGTATTGTACCACCAAATACATGACCAATCCCTACCCTACTCATAAAACATATTGTACTACCAAATACATGACCAATCCCTACCCTACTCATAAAACATGTACTACCAAATACATGACCAATCCCTACCCTACTCATAAAACATATTGTACTACCAAATACAAGACCAATCCCTACCCTACTCATAAAACATGTACTACCAAATACATGACCAATCCCTACCCTACTCATAAAACGTATTGTACCACCAAATACATGACCAATCCCTACCCTACTCATAAAACATGTACTACCAAATACATGACCAATCCCTACCCTACTCATAAAACATGTACTACCAAATACATGACCAATCCCTACCCTACTCATAAAACATGTACTACCAAATACATGACCAATCCCTACCCTACTCATAAAACATGTACTACCAAATACATGACCAATCCCTACCCTACTCATAAAACATATTGTACTACCAAATACATGACCAATCCCTACCCTACTCATAAAACATGTACTACCAAATACATGACCAATCCCTACCCTACTCATAAAACATATTGTACTACCAAATACAAGACCAATCCCTACCCTACTCATAAAACATGTACTACCAAATACATGACCAATCCCTACCCTACTCATAAAACATATTGTACTACCAAATACATGACCAATCCCTACCCTACTCATAAAACATGTACTACCAAATACATGACCAATCCCTACCCTACTCATAAAACATATTGTACTACCAAATACAAGACCAATCCCTACCCTACTCATAAAACATGTACTACCAAATACATGACCAATCCCTACCCTACTCATAAAACATATTGTACTACCAAATACATGACCAATCCCTACCCTACTCATAAAACATATTGTACTACTACTAAATACATGACCAATCCCCTCAAAAGGGTAATATGTATGAGTGGACACGATGCATAAAATTCAAATTTAAGGTTTTTCTTTGAAAATCTGAGAACAGATTATTGCTTACATTGAGGAGAGTGGACATTGCCTCTTAAACTTCAAGAAATAATCAGTATAATAAGTTATATAAGTAGATTAGGTCGTCCCAAATCCATATGGTTTTTCTGTAATTCAAATTCTAAAAGCTCAGATTGGTTATTTCGTTGAACTCTCCGTTGTTTGAGCAACTCACTTATTTGACGTCTTCTGATTGGTTTAATTTAAATGTATGTGAGGTTTTATTGTTTAATTTAGCCACAAAATGGAAAACAAATGACAATACCTGCTGCCCCAGATTCTTAAGCTCATGCCCCAAACCCATGCAGGGCCTGCCCCAAAACCTGTATAGCATAAAATTCATGTTATCTTACAGCCTAATACATTTTCAAAAAATTGATATGACAATGATGTCGTAGAATTTCCAGTTTATTTTAACTCACTCAACCCTAACACCGACTACGTCCGTAGTTCACCTTTTTACTTTTACCCCATGCCTATTTATTACATTTTTTATGAGACAAATTATAGATGTAGTATCAAAGCTATTGTTTTTAGTTTTTACACGTTAATATCAGTTGAATAAAACTATCTATGTACATAAGTCAGTTTTAATACATTTTATTCCAATTTTGAAAATTAGCAAAAATCTCTAGGATTGAGTGAATTAAAATAAGAATGGTGTGAGTGTTTTGGGTTTCCCCTGTTAAAGACTGGAATGCTCTCCCTGAATCATGTATGAACACAATAGAGTTAGACACCTTCAAGCGAAGATTATCATAATTTCCAGCAAAGACACCAACAATGGCTGTCACATTTAACAACTCCCTTCCCCCCCCCCCCTTCCCCCCTTCCCCAACCCCCTTGAATACAAATATTCAGAATTGAGTTGAATTCGAGTAACATTCAGATTCAGAACAATCGACAGAAATCAAGAGACGTTATAGTAATGTTTATTGAGACTAATTGAAATATGTGCGGCTATGTGGTCTAGTGGTATGACACTCGCTTTGGGATCGGAAGGTCCTGGGTTCGAGCCTCGCTCGGCGCATAATTGAGTCCTTGGAAAAGGCTCTTTACTCACATTCTCTCACCCTACTCAGGTGTAAAATGAGTACCTGGCCGTTAACAGCGTTGTCTTTGTCCGAAAAATTGTAATATCACCTAACAGGCGTCATGTCCCGTCCTACATGTTAAATGTTGCTGTTGACCAGGGACTCCTTGTAAAGCGCTTTGAGCACATTTAGTGGATATTGCGCTACATAAAGCTCAATTTATGTAGCATAACCTTTAAATTTGTTCATATTTTTGAACTCGTCCACGTCCCCGGGACGAAGTTTAGAGTCCTGCTGTGGACTGCTGAATATTTGAGTCCATGGAAGAGGCTTTGCGCTCATAATTTCTCTCCATACTCAGGTGTAAAATTAGGACATATTGTCTATTGAAAAGAAATTATAGTAGCAAAATAGGCTGCAGTTTTCATCCTGCTTGCCCAGAGTTACATGAGGTTTTGAACCCTTTGTTTTGTTTTTTTAAATCACATTTAGGGGATAATCCGTTTTATAATTGCTAACATATTGACATTGATGTGATCCTCTGGATACTTGGATTGACTGTTTGGATTTGGGGCAAGGCATGAACGGATTTGGAGCGTGGGGTAAAATAACATGCCTCAAATCCGTACAAGAGAGAAAAAACTCTGCTTGAAAAGCTTTTTATGTGTTAATGATTATTTTACAAACAGAACACTTCTGTAAATGACAAATTTAACAATTCTGATTCTCGTTAAAATCATTAATTCTAAAGAGTGAAAGAAAAAAAATATTTGTACAGAGTTGATTAATTAAAGTTGAAAAATATTTGGTGACTACTTGGTTTCAACTTGGAATATGTACTAAATTCCTACATCACTGGTTTGCTTCATTTATGACGAGATTTTGAAAAACGATTTATTAATTTATTACAAATGGCTGTAATGTCAATCTTTTGTGAAGCTCAAGATCAACTCAACTGAGAGGGTCAAGAATAGCCCAACGCCAAGCCAGTGTGTCGTAAAAGGCGACTAATGGTCGCCCTTCTTTGAGTCACCTGGTCCTCCAGGTTGGGGGTTGGCAAAGGGTTAAAACCCCTTTCCGTTAAACTCAAACTGTTACAGAAACGCAGACAGACAAACCAAATCCTTTTTTTTAGCTTGGGCGACCGAAGAGTTTCTGGAATTACAGAATTTATGAAGGACAACAGACAAAGCCGAAAGGACTACACGCTCAGAAAGAATGACTCAACTATAACAAAGAAAGTATTGGACTGGAACCCTCAGGGCAGAAGATCAAGGGGAAGGCCACGAGGAACATGGAGAAGAATTAAAGAAGCTGATATACAGAGAAGTGGTAAGACCTGAAATGAGATAAAAAAAGTTAGCTCGGGATAGAGAAGGATGGAAACTGTTTGTCTGTGGCCTATACCCTGACCCAGAGCGAAAAAGGCAATGATGATGATGATGAAGATCTTCAGGATTATATTATATTCCATTCACCACGAAAAAGAGAGATAATATAAACACATAGAGTGGTTCTACGAGACCCACTCTGAAGTGTCTGAATTTGGGTCGCGTACGGATTTGAGGTGGCCTACCCTAATCTTAATGAGTTCTTTTGAGTGGTGGTAGCGGGTGTCTTTTGTGATACTAGGCTGCTAGAAGTTGTGGACTGTAAAAAGTAATACACAGAAATAAATATAACAGCTTCAAAAAACAAAATACCAAACACTGAACGTTTCGGGGTCAAAAACCTTTTTCAGCCAACAACAACAAAAACAAAAACCAATAAAGACATAAATACACTCTACTAAATTCCAGATAGACGACAGAGATTTGCACAAGTATGATGGCTTTGATAACATATTTATATCTATAATGATTTGAATCACTTTCCAGGAGATGGTGCTGCCGTCTTGATCCGAGCTCTAGAACCAATCGACGGTAAGGACCTGATGCAACAAGGAAGAAATGCTAAGACTGACACAAACAGAAAACTGTTGAAAGAGAAAGACTTGACAAACGGCCCATCCAAACTATGTCAGGCCCTGCACATAAAGAAGAATGACTTTGATAAAGTGGACTTGACTACTTCGGATGTCATATGGCTGGAGAAAGGGGACGGCGTGGATAGCCAAGCTGTTGTCAGCTGCCCTAGAATCAACATTGGTTATGCTGGTGACTGGAAAGACAAGCCGCTTCGGTTTTACGTCTTGGGGAATTCATGTGTCAGTGTGCGGGATAAAAATGCCGAGAGTGCTTTGATAGCAAAGGACGTGTGAAATACAGATATGAAAAATTCTGTAATTTAATGACAAAGTGTGTCTGTGTGTGTGTGTGTGAGTGTGTGTGTGTGTGAGTGTGTGTGTGGATGTTTGTATGTTTGTGAGTAATCAATTTTTTATTTTGGTTAAGCTGATCTTTTTACAGTTACTTGTAAAATATTTAAAACAAAGTGCCATACATCTTCATCATCATCATCATCATCATCATCATCATCATCATGATCATCATCACCATCATCATCATCACCATCATCATCATCACCATCATCATCATCATCATCATCATCACCATCATCATCGTCGTTTTTGTCATTTGTCATCATCGTCATTATCCTCATCATTATTGTCGTTCTCATCATCATCATCGTCATCGTCATTATTGTCGTTGTCATCATCATCATCATCATCGTCATTATTGTCGTTCATCATCATCATCATCGTCATCATTATCATCAAAATTTGTCATATTGAATTGCTAGTGAATTGTTTGTTTATGTTTATAAGGGTTTTACGGCGCTTGCAACACATTTAGGTTATATCAGCGCCAGTAAAAAGGAAGGAAATGGGATAGTAAAAAGTTCTAGAATTAAAATTAAAGCACCCAAGAGAAAGTAGGACAAAGGGGAACTGGGTCGATCGTCATAACATAGGAGTGTGAGCATCATTAGAAGCTGCTGCCATTTTTATGAATGTTTGAAATTCCATCATTTTTAAAATTTTCTTATGTTAATTGTTGACTTCCACTTCATCAATTTATATTTTAGCAACGTTTTATGAACCGTTTTATTTCCAATAGTGTGACTTTGGAGTCATTTATAGACAATGTATCTAGTTATCATTCATACATATTGGAATTGGCCTTATAGATGTGGATTTATGCTTTCATTTGATAATTCTTTTGATGTTTGTATCTTTATTCATTAATTTTATGCAAAATTTTGAAATTTACCATTTTTCATATTTTTGTCTCCCTTGGCGATTTATTGGAAATACACATTTTTTCGCATTTGCATGGCGCTTATATTTGAATTAAATAAAGAGATAGAGTTCTGAAAAAAATTGGAGCTGTTAAATTTTTATGAGATTCTAAGTTGAGAAAATGTTGTCATTGTGAACCCGATACTTTGTTCTATACGAAGCCCCAAAGTTTCAAATTACCATCTTTCTTTAAAATGAGATACAGGTATGATATTGGTATCTAAATGCTCAGAATTGTAAACTGTTAAGAAAAAATGACTAAATTTAGCATTGTTTGGTTTGAAAAATCAGTTTTCTGTACCTACCAATTGCAACAGTAACATGTAGAACGAGTCATGAAATATGTTGAGCGATATTACAATTTTGTTTGGACAGAGACATTGGTGTTAATGGCCAGGTACTCATTTTTATACCTCAGTATGGTGAGAGAATTTGAGTAAAGAGCCTTTTCCAAGGACTCAACTATGCGCTGAGTGAGGCTCGAACCCAGGACCTTCCGATCTGAAGCGAGTGTTATACCACAAGACTACATAGCTGCATAAAAAGCGATAATGTTTCACAATATTGTCATTGTGGGAGATTGGACGATTCTTTGTATGGACTTTGAAGTAGTTGGGGTTCAAAACAAGAAACGATTGGTGGGATCTTTTGACCTCCCGCAGTCAGCAGGAGGTCACTTGCTGTGTCTTCTATCCCTCTATATATTTTTTTCCGAGTTGATTTCTATCTTTGTCTTCTAATGAGATTACTTGGTTTGTCCTGGCCCTGGCCGGAGTCCTTAGCCAAGAGGGAAACAGCCAAATATACAGTACATATTTTTTGTTGTTGGAGATATTCTTATCCTTGTACACCATGTCTGTTATGTGGTGTAATATTTTTCTGTTATGAATATCATGTTTTGTAATAATATGAGTGTATTTATGTTTGTGAGATCCTGTGTTTGGGTCTCTTGCTGTGTTCTTGGAATCGACATCTTCTCACTATTTGAATCATTTCTTCTTCTTCCTTTTTTTTTTGATTACACACGCATTCACGTGTGCTTTTGATAAATCTAGACTTTTTTTTTCATTTCCCCATTTTCTGTCATTTTATCAGCGCTGAAATGACTTAGATGTGTTGAAATGACTTAGATGTGTTGAAATGACAGATGTGTTGACATGACTTAGATGTGTTGAAATGACAGATGTGTTGAAATGACTTAGATGTGTTGCAAGCACCGAAAAACCCATTTAAAAAAACAACGCAAACGATGGTTTTTCTAACCTTTTTGAATTTGATTATTTCTATTACACTGGAAGAAAAGTTCTTCAAACACGTGTTAACATCACCACCACTTGAAGCACTTGACTAAAATTCTTTAACTCACTCAACCCTAGAGATTTTTGCTACTTTTCAAAATCGGAGAAAAATATATTTAAAATGAGCATGTACATAGATACTTTTATTCAACTACCACTAACATGCAAAAACTAAAAAAACATTAGCTTTGATATAATTTGTTTCAGAAAAAATGTAATAAATAGGCACATGGGGTAAAAGTAACGCGGGTAAACTACGGATATGATCTAGAATTTTCTCCTCAAACATATTTCTGTTTTTTTAAACATTGTTTTCGTTCTTCCCCAAAGTGGGCTGATGCACTCTGACAAATAACAGATCGCTCAGGACCTTACCCATGGGAAACCCAGTGGAACGTGTTCCATAGTCGGTGTCAGGGTTGAGTGAGTTAAACAAAACGTCTATGTGGCAAAAATACTTGATAGAAAAACTCTAACAACAATTAGAGCAATGTAAATTTTTTCAGTAATGAGGAAAGTTCGATCGCTTCCCGTGCTGTGACGTCATATCACTCAGTGGGCGTTATTATTTTATTCAGCCTCTCCAGTAGTTCATTCTTCTTATTAAAAACACTTTTTACTATTCTAGACTGAACGTTCCATTGGGTTTCCATGGGTAAGGTCCTGAGCGATCTGTCATTTGTCAGAGTGCATCAGCCCACTTTGGGGAAGAACGAAAACAATGTTTAAAAAAACAGAAATATGTTTGAGGAGAAACTTCTTGCCCTAGAAACAACACTACTGAATTTTTTCAAGATCAAATTGATCTGTTGTGCATAACAATGAACAGAATGAGCATGCGTATAATTTTTGTTTTTGTTTAATTAAAGTTTGCACCTCGCCCAATGCACCTCTCATTACAGCACCTCTCATTAACGCACCTCTCATTACAGCAGTACAGGGAGGTACATGCTGTGTCTTCTATCCCCCCATACCCATTTTCCAATTGTTTCCTGTCATTGACTTGGAATGAGATTACTTAGTTCTGTCCTAACCCTTGCCGGAGTTCCTGGACTGGGTGGGAAACAGTCGAATGTATAGTTATAGTTTTGGGAGATGATATTTTTTTTCCTTGTAAATCATCTCTCTGTTTTTGCATTGTATTATGTTTAGTTTACATATTATATTATATGATTGGTAAACATTTGAGTATATTCCTCTTAGTTGGGACCTGTGCTTATGTCTGGATGAGACTTTTAGGTGATCTCAAACTAAGTACTTTGACTGTGTGCTCTTGGAATCTACATCTGTTCCCTATTTGAACAAATTCCCATTTGTCTTACCTTTGCTTTTGTGCTTTAATTGTAATTCTCGAACTTTTTACTTTCCCATTTTCTTCCTTTTTACTGGCGCTGATATGACCTTAATGTGTTGCAAGCGCGGTAAAACCCTTAAAAAACAAAAACAAAACAAACAGCAGCACCGTGATGTGTGTTTGAGCAATCAATTTATTCTGCAAATTAAATTGCTGGGCTGGGTGGGGTTCCTGGCCTCAAATAGTGGGCGGCGAGGTACTTTCGATGTTTTCCACCCCCTTTATCTTCCTTCCAATATGCTTTCTGTGTTTGTCTTGGGATGCAATCATTT
The DNA here is from genome assembly GCF_034508935.2 of Berghia stephanieae. Lineage (NCBI taxonomy): Eukaryota > Metazoa > Mollusca > Gastropoda > Nudibranchia > Aeolidiidae > Berghia > Berghia stephanieae. Next base: position 2,738,683 of record NC_088364.1, read on the forward strand.
AGTTTTGTCCTGACCCTGGCCGGATACCCTACCTGGCTGGGAAACAGTCAAGTGTATAGTTAGTTTGGGAGATGGTATTTTTTTCCTTGTAAATCATCTCTCTGTTATGCACTATGTTATGTTTTGTGTAGATATTATATATGATTTGTAAACATTTCAGCGTATTGTATTTCTCTTAGCGGGGACCTGTGCTTGTGTCTGGATGAGACATTAATGTGATCTCAAACTAAGTACTTTGATCATGTACTCTTGGAGTCTACATATGTTTCTTAGTTGAACCAATTCCCCTTAAGTCTTACCTTTCTATAGTGCTTTAATTCTAATTCTAGAATTTTTTTACCAACCCATTTTCTTCCTGTTTACTGACGCTGATACGACCTTAATGTGTTGCAAGCACCGTAAAACCCTTAAATACAAATTAAATTGCTGACCCTTTTCTTGACAAGACGATACAAGTCAGGCTCAGGTCGATCTGTGACATTTACAAAGAAGCGTTAAATCGGAATGTCATTTCCAATTAATCTTAGGACGATCGCAATTTGAGATCCACAAGAAACATCAGTTGTTTCATCGACTTTCAATGGAAACAAAAGGAGCCATCTCCATACCGGACTTCAAATCATCAATATAAACATTATATTATATGCAATCTAGAACTCCATCTCCCAAACTAACTATACATTTGACTGTATTTGTCCTGACGTATGTTATCTCCAGATGGTAGCAGTCTTTATGTGTTCTTTTAATGATAATTCTGATTCTGCTACTATATCACATGAAAAACGTGCTTTTTGAAGTTAATTGTCTTTCACCATGGCCTCAAAATGGCAATTCGTTAAAACCACAAAACTGTATACAATTGATTACCATCTCCAGTGTTTTTCAATTTTTGGTGACTTGTTCATTGTCCCACAAAGCCGGCAATCGATAGCTACTATCCATCTGAGCTTCAATTGCAAGGCGACAAGACACACTGAGAAAAACAAAACAATAAAATAACATTGAAATAAACAAAGCATCTACTGACAAAGACATAAGAAGGCAATCTCAACGTCATAGTCAGGACGAATCATACCAAGGGAGCGCCGTTAGGTCAAAGGTCAGACACGACTCCAACCGAAGCCATGACTCCATATTGAAAGAGTAATCTGTCTGTACAATCACACAAGCTACAGGCATGTTCACACTGAATTACAGAACACACACAATTGGTACACACAGTGTGTATTTGTTGATTAACGTTGGCATCCTTGTTAACAAGCCGTGGGTAACCACGGACAGACAGTACCTCTATTGATCTCAGTGGTTAGATGTAATAATGACAACATTCCGTAGTACCCGGGGTGAAAGATCATTATAATCTGATTGAGAGGTGATACCGTCAGAGCTGCCAAATACGAGACTTTAAAAAATCGTGTTGTTTAGGATATGAAAATAAAAGTTGCTATGATTAACTTTATAGACCAACAATTTACTCTCACAAGGATAAAAAAGCTTTACTATATTTCACTCCGGCATCAACGGTCATTTTGAATAAGTTTTAATGACTGAGGTGCTCATGAAGTTTTTGAAATTTGTGCCGAATGTTTCGCAATAGTTGTCAGGTCTGCGTTATTTTATGCAACACTGAAATGAACGCTCGGAGAAGAGAAGATAGAAATGCAGGAAAACGTGTTTTAAAAAAAAAAAAGATAATTAGAAGATGAAGAAAGAGATGAAGATCGACAGAACAGAAACCTACGTAAATTAATTGCAGGGCGTAGCCTTGATAACCTGATTGACGGGACGCCACTGGGATGATCTTCTTAGTCCCGTTACAAACGATAGAAAGATGGGAACAATTCTTGACTGTTTCAATAATAACTATCGAGTGTCACGTAAGCGCAATATGCAGGGGGCTGATTTTTTACTAGAAAAAAAACAACTCATTAATTATTAATTATTAATTATATCCGAGACAGCAGCCAAGAAACGAGTTACAGCTTCATAACATATTCTAAATTAGATTATTATAATTCCCTCCCCTTATGATCTTTCTGATTCGGAAATCAAACGACTGCAGACGACACAAAACCATGCAGATAACATGATTTTTTTTTCTAAAACGGAAAAAAGCAAAAGTGGCCTCTTCCTTCTCCTTTGGAAGAGTTGCATTGGCTGACAGCACAGTAACTACTGGAATAAAATGCAAAGCGTCAGTCCTTGTTTATCACTGCCTCGAAGGATCTGCCTCGGTCTTCTTATCTTAGCTACCACATAGTTATAGACAGCCAAAAATGATGAGATCCTCGTTTGATTCCTCTCAGCTACTTGTGTCTAAAAAACAGAACAAAACAAAAAACAACAACAACAAAAAAACCCAACAACTACCCAAACCAAAACAAACAAATACAAAACTTGGTGAGAGAACGTTCTCTTGTATTCATCCACGAACTTGAGACGCTCTCCCGCGAGAGCTGAGGAAATCAGGCAATTGAGCTGTTTTGAAATCTAAATTAAAGACTACGTTTTTAGGAAATAATATACAGTGCAACACCTGGATAACGACATCGCCCGGGACCGGAAAATTAATGTCGTTATTCCGGGTTTTCAAGATGGCGGAAAAAGGGGGCGTGGTGAGACCCATGGATACATAACAGTGCGATGCGCTGTCCAGTGCCTGAGAGAAGACACGATCCAAAAAGAATGTGTATTTCTCCTCTTTACAAAGTGTATAGTTGCCATGCGCTTGGCTAAGAAACTCACAACATTGCCATCCGGAAATATAATGGACCAACACACATAACTATGTGTAGCTTGGAATGTTTATAGTCTGGTTAATACAGTTTAGTGAGAATTACTCATAAACATGGATGGCAAACAAAAACAAAACAAAAAACACACCGTTTTGAGATAATCGGCAACATTTCTACCGTTTGTGCGGCTATTTGATCTTGGGTTATGACACTCGCTTTCAGATCGGAAGGTCCTGAGTTCGAGCCTTGCTCGGCGCATAGTTGAGTCCTTGAATGCTCTTTCCTCACATTCTCTCACCGTACTCAGGTGTAAAATGAGCACATGTTAACAGCGTCGTCTCAGGCCAAGCAGATGTAATATCGCCCAGTAGGCGTCCTGTCACGTCCCACTTGTTAAGTGTTGCTGTTTGCCAGGGACCCTTTGGAAAGCGCTTTGAGCACTTTTAGTGGATAGTGTGCTATATAAAAGCTCGTTCCTTTGTTGAATTTTACCTCGCTATTGCTCCACCCACCAGTAAAAGGCGAACCGTGTAACCTTTGACCTTGCGACAGTGAAGTGACACGGTCGATAGAAACTCGTCACTGTCACGAATTTTCGATTTTTCGTGTCGACCTGACATTGCCGTCAATTCCCTCCTTCCTCCTCCCCCCCCCCCCCCCCCCCCCCCCCCCGATGTTTGGCTTGCCAAATACAAGACGAAGGTATAGACACAAAACAAAACAAAAAACAAATAAGAAAAATACAAAAAAAAAACACAAAACAACAAAATAAATAATTTTTTTTAATGACTTTAAGCGGCTGAAATTATACTCAAACCCGGTTCTATCGTATTATTATGTAATGTTTTGTCCTAGGTACCGATGTGTATATATATACAGGTCCAAAATCCGAACCCACTTATGGGCCTACATTATTGTAACGGACATTTTTCGTGTGATTTCCGTTACATCAACGAGCCCATCGTGATTTGAGTTATCAGACCTGCAAGTAAGTCCACAAAGCTAGGTACAGGCTTTCAGTAGAAAAAAAAAATTTAATCACGAAGGATAATAACACAAACAAAACAAAACAAAACAACAAAAACAAAAACAAAATAAAACAACAAATCAAACGCGAGAAAAAAAAAAGGAGGGGGGGGGGGAGGGGAGAGAATAACAGAAATGAAAAAGGATAGAAACAAAGAAAGTCAGGACTCCCTCGTTCCAGACAAATCATCATCCCGGTTCTATCATTTACTTCCTCTCCTATTTATTCTGGAATTCCAGTTCTATCATTTCTCTCCCCCCCCCCCCTTACTTATTTTGGAATCCCGATTCTATCATTTATTTTCCCTCCTATTTGTTATGGAATCCCGGTTCTATCATTTACTTCCTCTCCTATTTATTTTGGAATCCCGGTTCTATCATTTATTCCCCCCCCCTCCTATTTATTCTGGAATCCCGGTTCTATCATGTATTTCCCCTCCTATTTATTTTGGAATCCAGGTTCCATCATTTATTTCCCCTCATATTTATTCTGGAATCTCAGTTCTATCATTTATTTCCCTTCCTATTTATTCTGGAATCCCGGTTCCATCATTTATTTCCCTTCCTATTTATTCTGGAATCCAGGTTCCATCATTTATTTCCCCTCATATTTATTCTGGAATCCGCGATGAAGACATGAAATGCCCCATTTTCACATGGCCACATACATACTCTATCAATAGTTTTCCAAAATTGGGGTAGACTAACATGATACCTCGTATGGGATGTCATGTTTTGGAATAATTAAGAGGTTGTTGGTTTTTTTCTCTACTTTGCTTGTGTTTGTGCGTCTTAGAAAGTTATCGGTTACGTTACCCGAACGAGGGGGAAAACCAAGATCTTCCTCGACGTTGGTCGATTGTGTAGGTTCACCAAGATTTTCCTCGACCTTGGTCGATCGTGTGGGTTCACCAAGATCTTCCTGACCTTGGTCGATCGTGTAGTTTCACCAAGATCTTCCTGACCTTGGTCGATTGTGTAGGTTCACCAAGATTTTCCTCGACCTTGGTCGATCCGATTTCGTTTAGAGGTTCACCAAGATTTTCTCGACGATGTCGGGGGGTCAATTTCATGGGGGGGTCCAAGTTCCGGTTGGGAGCCAGATCCGATGGGAGTGGTCAGTTTGACTGGAGGTGATTCCTGGTTGTCGTCGTGTAGGTTCCGATTTCGTGTGTAGGTAGTCACCAAGATTTTCCTCGACGTTGGTCGATCGTGTAGGTTCACCAAGAGTTTTCTCGACCTTGGTCGATCGTGTAGGTTCACCAAGATTTTCCTCGACGTTGGTCGTCGATCGTTGTATGGTTCACCAAGATTTTCCTCGACGTTGGTCGATCGTGTAGGTTCACCAAGATTTTCCTCGACGTTGGTCGATCGTGTAGGTTCACCAAGATTTTCCTCGACGTTGTGTGTTCGAATCGTTGTATGGTTTCACCAAGATTTCCTCGACCTTGGTCGATCGTGTGTCACAAGATTCTCGTTGCGATCGTGGTTCACCAAGATCTTCCTCGACGTTGGTTCGATCGTTGTAGGTTCACCAAGATTTTCCTCGACGTTGGTCGATTCGTGTTAAGGTTCACCAAGATTTTTTCTCGACCGTTGGTCGATCGTTGTTAGGTTCACCAAGATTTTCCTCGACGTTGGTCGATCGTTGTAGGTTCATCCAAGATTTTTCCTCGACGCTTGGTCGATCGTGTGTAGGTTCACCAAGAAAGTTTTCCTCGACGTTGGTCGATCGTGTAGGTTCACCAAGATTTTCTCGACGTTGGTCGATCGTTGTAGGTTCACCAAGATTTTCCTCGACGTTGGTCGATCGTGTAGGTTCACCAAGATTTCTCGCGTTGTCGATCGTGTAGGTCACCAAGATTTCCTCGCGTTGCGTCGTTAGTTTCCCGTACGGTCGATCGTGTAGGTTCACCAAGATTTTCCTCGACGTTGGTCGATCGTGTAGGTTCACCAAGATTTTCCTCGACGTTGGTCGATCGTGTAGGTTCACCAAGATTTTTCTCGACCTTGGTCGATCGTGTAGGTTCACCAAGATTTTCCTCGACGTTGGTCGATCGTGTAGGTTCACCAAGATCTTCCTCGACCTTGGTCGATCGTGTAGGTTCACCAAGATCTTCCTCGACGTTGGTCGATCGTGTAGATTCGCGAAAAGTAGTCGTTAACTCGATATTATGTCAGGAATTCAACGACCTCTCATTTATAATTAACAACTCTGATAAACCAAACAAAACAACAAGTTTTTCAAGTGTTCGCCAGAATATCGTCCTTCAAATATCGATCAATTAGAATTATCCTCTCAAACCTGGGACTTCATTGAACTTTTTGAAAGTTTTGGACAAGGTGATGGTCATTTCAATCATTGATATTTTAACCCCGAGTTTTTTTGGCCATTTTAAATATTATATTTAATGCGTGTTTTTCTGGATGTGGTCCTTGACCTCCCATAGTGGACAGGAAGGTCACTGACTGTGTATGACTATATATATATATATATATATATATATATATATATATATATATATATATATATATATATATATATATATATATATATATATATATATAACAAGGTATATTGTTCCAGAGTAGAGCGTGAATTAGTTAATGAATTGAAGCGTTTTACAAGAAATCCCCAACTAACAGCAACTCTGTAGGAGGAGAGATGACTCCTGTTTAAGGCGCTACAATATTTATTTTCGACAGAGACAATGCTGTTAACGTCCAGATATTCACTTTACATCTGAGTTTGGTGAAAGAACTGGAGAATTGAACTTCTCTTCAAGTTTGCGCCGCCACGAGCTTCTATTTTTTCCCCCACAAGATTTATTCCACCATTGGTTACATGGGAAGAGTTCACCAACATATTTCCTTTTGGACATGGTCGATCGTGTCAATTCCCAAATATTTTGACCTTCGGTCATGATACGTTGTAGGTACACAAGAGTCAGCCTCGCGCACGTTGGCCGAGTTAGGTTAAAGATTTCCTCGCGTGTAGTGTCGTAGTGTGTTAGTATTACAAGACTTCTAGACCTGGTCATGGATGTGTAGGGACCATGAATTATTTCTCTACGGTGGAGGTGATCTAATGTTATTATATCAAATTTATCGACGGATAGCGTTAAGTTCGTTAGTAGGTTCACAAAATTTTATCTAAAACCTGGTCGATCGAGATAGGAACCAGGAAGATTTATGACGTTGAGTCGATGTGTAGGTACACCAGAGATTTTGTTTCCTTGGTCGATCGTTTAGTTCAAAACATGAACTTATACCGCATAGTTTGGTAGAAATCGGTGTTGGTAGATTCGCGAAAAGTAGTCGTTAACTGATAGTATATGTAGGTATTAACGAGTACTATATATATATTACAACTTGATATTAAACAGAAAAAAAGTTATTTTTAAGTGTTACGGAAGAAATATGTTTCGAGGAATATCGATCAATAGAATTATTTGGCTATCAAAGATTGGGAGGACAAATTTATGTGAACTATATTGAAATGTATTTGGGCAATGGTGATGGTTGCATTTCCAAATTGTATTTTAAAGCCCGAGTTTTTTGATTTTAATTGAGTTATGATAATTGCTACTTTTCTGTTGTTTGTCCTTGACCTCTGATGGAACAGGCAGGTCTCTTAAATTAGACTGTTGGTTTGATAATATATATATATATATATATATATATATATATATATATATATATATATATATATATATATATATATATATATATATATATATATATATAACAAGGTATATTGTTCCAGAGTAGAGCGTGAATTAGTTAATGAATTGAAGCGTTTTACAAGAAATCCCCAACTAACAGCAACTCTGTAGGAGGAGAGATGACTCCTGTTTAAGGCGCTACAATATTTATTTTCGACAGAGACAATGCTGTTAACGTCCAGATATTCACTTTACATCTGAGTTTGGTGAAAGAACTGGAGAATTGAACTTCTCTTCAAGTTTGCGCCGCCACGAGCTTCTATTTTTATTGTCCCCTTCCTCAGCAACGGCTTCATGATTCCACAATCCACAAATCGGCAAATTCTATCAATGGGAAGACAGTCAAATACCAGAACATAACCTTTGACCTTTCGGTACAAATGATTGAACACAGTCCAAATCCCAGAACATTAGCTTTGACCTTTCGGTACAATGGATGAAACACAGTCATGGCGTACTAAAAGAGTCAAGGCCTCGGCGCACGCGTATCGAGCCGAGTTGGTTAAGGCCATTGACTAGCGCTGTGTAGTGTGCAGGTAGTGTGTTAGTCTAGTGTTAGTGAGAATTACTAAAGACCGGTATGCAATGGGCAGTGATGCAAGAGGCGAGTTGTAATTATTTATCTCATTAAACGTGTCGGAGGGATGATTTACTAATAAATAGTCTATATTATATTCAAATTATAAATCATGACGAGATAGCAAGTTAAGCTTTGTATAGAAATAAGCGTACACAAAACTTTATTTGAGATGGACTAAAAATTAAACAACGAGAGAGGGAGAGATAGGGAGAGAGAGAGAGAGAGAGAGAGAGAGAGAGAGAGAGAGAGAGAGAGAGAGGGCCTTTGGGGGATTTTGTTTCTTTTTAACAGTAGTGGGCAGTTTGATAGTCAACACTGAACTTTGATGAGTAACAACGAACATAGTTTTGTGGAAAAGAAGCACCTCAATGTGATGGTGGTGATGTAGTAGTAGTAGTAGTAGTAGTAGTAGTAGTAGTAGTGTAGTAGTAGTAGTAGTAGTAGTAGTAGTAGTAGTAGTAGTAGTAGTAGTAGTAGTAGTAGCAGTAGTAGTAGTGTTAAAGAGGAGATGATGAAGATAGTTGTGATAATTTTATAGTGAGCAAAAAAATTTATAACGGGAAGAAAAATGTTGGAGAGGGAAGGGGGTAGGTCATACAATGAAAAAGATATTATGTTTGGGCGATAATAAAAGATTGGGGAAGGGACAAATGATGATGGTGATGACAATGATGATAATGATATGTGGTGTCAATGATGATGATGAAGATTGCATCTTACCTTAAATGCGGTGTTAAACAAGCAACAGTGGCGATGTTTTAGTTGGTTACATTGATGTTGATGATAATTTGGCTACTTTTCTTGTTGTTTTACTCTTATTCTCTGATGGAAATGCTAGGCAGTGTCTCTTTAAAATTATACGCTTCAAGAGTTTGAATAACACTAGAGATGCACCGATAGGCGAACTCTGTATTAAGAGAATGGCATGGAACTAGCGAGACTAAAAACTTTTTCCTCGTAAATAAACATTTCACCATAATACAAAATAATGTTCTTGCAAGCTTTCCATGCTGATCTTGAGCTTTGCCGAATACCTCCCCTCCTAAAATGTAAATAAATTGTAATAATAAGTTGTATCAAAAATTGAAAGGTCATACTTTTAAATATTACCTATCTGATCTCACCAGATTCAATTTGTATATGCCTGTAACCACAATATTCTATTCTTAAATCGATTCTATACACGAGCATCCCAGTAATAGGCACTGTAACATAATTACTGTATTATGAAAAGATATTAGATAAATATGGTTTAATGAGATTTACAAGAAATTTAAAGTATGACCTTTATTTTAAGACTTACTGTAAACCTGATTGCAATGATTCTGAAATATTTGTCACTTTAATATTCAAAGCTCCTTCTAGTTTTATCTGATATTTCCTTACTGTCAGAAACAGAATTTTTAAATTATGCCATATTAATATCAAATTATGTCATCAACATTTCAATACTCTACGATTTTATTTTACACTTTTAGATAGGTAAATGTAACCCTGTGACGGACACAATGGCCAGGGTGAATCTATGAAAATGTATTACATATAAATGGTCAAATGGTTATTTATTGTGTTATATTTACTTGATTATTTATTTGTTTATCGTTTCAATTCGGAAAAGTAAGCCCTTGTACTATTCACTAAATATTTATTAATTTAATTAATACATTTTTTTACAACACCAAAAATGTGCATCACTCATGGAGCTGGTATTCCTCATAAATAAACATTACCTCTGTACGTTAATGAAGCTTTGACATAAACTTCATCTGCAATTATAATGCAAGCCCTGCTCCTTTCTTCTTTAGAATTAAAAAAAGACGAAAAAAGTTTGACATCATCAATGTTCTTTGCTGATCTCGTTACTCTTTGAAGTGTTGTTATTGATGGAAGTTGAAGTACCTCTCTCAATCGAGAATACAGATGTCTTGAAACGGCATACCATGAAAATGCTTTGCATAAATCATCCATTGCATATATCCTTTTGTTTTTTGGAAGGTTCATCAGATATATTTGTCTCTCAATAAATTTGAATTTGTCATCCTGGGTGTCAATAGATGAGCAAATGAAACTAACTAGCTCCTGGAATTGTGACCAGCATTTGATTTCTTTACAAATAGCAGGGTGCTTTACTTTTTTTGACACCTGCGTATGCTTCATAAATAATTCCCTTTATGTTTCCGTGTTTGTCTACACCCAAGGAAGTAAAATGAATTGAAAAAGCATAAATAGGCCCATCTCTCGATTCACTAAGGAAAGAAAAGTTATCGTCTTTTCCCCAAATTAAAGTACCTGAGTAATTTTCTAATTTTTTCTGCAAATCGTCAGGAAATGTAGAGGATTTTAATATGTCTTTCATACGAAATTCTTTCAATTGTTGATCCTCATCAGGAACCCTAGATGCAGCGGTTGATTTTGTTGTTGTTCTACCTTTTGATTGAGGGACACCAGCACACGATGATGGTACGTCAGGGAAATATGTGGGAGGGTCAGCTGGTACCATAAATTTTCCTGTTTTCTTCATTTTTGAATCTGGAAAATGTTTAGCCATATATTTGGTCACTTGATCAACAGATAATTGGTCAGGCATGGCTTGAACCCATTTCAACTTTTCATTAAGATCAAGAGGAAAACTGTACACTGGAATTTTTCTGTCGCACTAGCATAGCCCGACTTGCAGCCATACGTGCTGCATTTCTTTCCCATGATGATGGAATTCTAAGTCAAGTAGTGATTTAGAAAAATGAATAAATAATCCGATAAAGAAATAGTAAACTCAATTCCTGAATGTCAACAATGATAATCACATTTCCACTTAATTAAAAACATAAAATTTAAAAAATCCAGCGAATTGAATGAAGCGAAGAAAACAAAGCAGTTGTGACCAGTGAAGTCGAAACAAAGAATGAAAATGTGATTGCTGACTTCACACGGTATAGTAAACTAAATTCCTGAATGTCAACAATGATAATCACATTTCCACTTAATTAAAAACAAAAATTTAAAAAATCCAGCGAATTAATGAAGCGAGAGAAAACAAAGCAGTTGTGACCAGTGAAGTCGAAACAAAGAATGAAAATGTGATTGCTGACTTCACACGGTATAGTAAACTAAATTCCTGAATGTCAACAATGATAATCACATTTCCACTTAATTAAAAACAACAATTTAAAAAATCCAGCGAATTAAATGAAGCGAGAGAAAACAAAGCAGTTGTGACCAGTGAAGTCGAAACAAAGAATGAAAATGTGATTGCTGACTTCACACGGTATAGTAAACTAAATTCCTGAATGTCAACAATGATAATCACATTTCCACTTAATTAAAAATATAAAATTTAAAAAATCCAGCGAATTGAATGAAGCGAGAGAAAACAAAGCAGTTGTGACCAGTGAAGTCGAAACAAAGAATGAAAATGTGATTGCTGACTTCACACGGTACTACACACGGTACCTAATTACGTATTCAATTTCCCCGCGTGTAACGAACACAACGAAACAAAGAATGGCGAAAATTTTATTACGTACTTACTACGCACGGTACCTAATTACGTGTTCAATAACCCCTCTCTGTGTTACGAACACAACGAAACAAAGAATGGCGAAAATTTGATTGCTGACGACACACGGTACCTAATCACGCATTCAATTTCCCCGCCTTGTGTAACGAATACGATAGCCTTAACCCCTAAGGTCAATCATCCTCGTACTTCGGCCAGTATTATAGTAGGGCTATGAACACAGTCAAATCCCAGAACATAACCTTTGACCTTTCGGTACAAATGATTGAACACAGTCATGGCGGACTGGAGTAAAGGCCTTGTCGCACGCGTCTTGAGCCGAGTTGGTTAAGGCCATTGACTAGCGCTGTGTAGTGTGTAGGCAGTGTGTTAGTGAGAGTTAGTAAAGACCGTATGCAATGGGGCAGTGATGTATGAGACGAGTTGTAATTATTTAACTTATTAAAGGTGTCGGAGTGATGATTTACTAATAAATAGCCTATATCAAATTCAAATTATAAATCACGATGAGATGACTAGTTAAGCTTTGTTTAGAAATATCCGTACACAAAACTTTATTTCAGATAGACTAAAAATACAACAATGGGAGAGAGAGAGAGAGAGAGAGAGAGAGAGAGAGAGAGAGAGAGAGAGAGAGAGAGAGAGAGAGAGAGAGAGAGAGAGAGATTGATTTTTGGGGGATTTTGTTTGTTTCTTTTTTTACAGTAGTGGGCAGTTTGATAGTCAACACTGAACCTTGATGAGTGATAACGAACATAATTTTGTGAAAAAGATGCACTTCAATCTGATGGTGGTGATGGCAGTATAGGTCGTACTAGTAGTAGTAGTAGTAGTAGTAGTAGTAGTAGTAGTAGTAGTAGTAGTAGTAGTAGTAGTAGTAGTAGCAGTAGTAGTAGTTAGTAGTAGTAAGTGTTAGTAGTAGTAGCAACAGCAGTAGTAGTAGTAGCAGCAGCAGCAGCAGCAGTCAGTAGTAGTAGTAGTAGTAGTAGTAGTAGTAGTAGTAGTAGTAGTAGTAGTAGTAGTAGTAATCAGTGGTGCCAAAACTCCGGGTTCCGAGCATCTTCCGTCAAATTGTTCCAAGGATACCTCCCCCCCCCCCCCCCCCCCAATCCGTCCAATCATCACTACTGCTACAACCATCATCACTACCAATACTACAACCACCACCACCACATCATCATCACTACCACTACAACAGCCACCACCACATCATCATCACTACCACTACAACCACCACCACATCATCATCACTACCACTACAACCACCACCACATCATCATCATCATCATCATCACTACCACTACAACCACCACTACCACATCATCATCACTACCACTACTACAACCACCATCACCACCACATCATCATCACTACCACTACTTCAACAAGCACCACCACCACCTCATCATTAGCACTACCACTACTACTACAACCACCACCACCACCACAACATCATCACTACCACAGCTACGACAACCACAACCACCACATCATCATCACGACCTATAATATAGTATAGTAGTAGTAGTAGTAGTAGTAGTAGTAGTAGTAGTATAGTAGTAGTAGTAGTAGTAGTAGTAGTAGTAGTAGTAGTAGTAGTAATAATAGTAGCAATAGTAATATAGTATAGTATAGTAGTAGTAGTAGTAGTAGTAGTAGTAGTAGTAGTAGTAGTAATAGTATAGTTAGTAGTAGTAGTAGTAGTATGTAGTAGTAGTAGTAGTAGTAGTAGTAGTAGTAGTAGTAGTAGTAGTAGTAGTAGTAGTAGTATAGTAGTAGTAGTAGTAGTAGTAGTAGTAGTAGTAGTAGTAGTAGTGTAGTAGTAGTAGTAGTAGTAGTAGTAGTAGTAGTAGTAGTAGTAGTAGTAGTAGTAGTAGTAGTATGTAGTAGTAGTAGTAGTAGTAGTAGTAGTAGTAGTAGTAGTAGTAGTAGTAGTAAGTAGTAGTAGTAGTAGAGTAGTAGTAGTAGTAGTAGTATAGTAGTAGTAGTAGTAGTAGTAGTAGTAGTAGTAGTAGTAGTAGTAGTAGTAAGTAGTAGTAGTATAGTAGTAGTAGTAGTAGTAGTAGTAGTAGTAGTAGTAGTAGTAGTAGTAGTAGTAGTAGTAGATAGTAGTAGAGTAGTAGTAGTAGTAGAGTAGTAGTAGTAGTAGTAGTAGTAGTAGTAGTAGTAGTAGTAGTAGTAGTAAGTATAGTAGTAGTGTAGTAGTGTGTGGTTTTAGCAATAGTAGTAGTAGTAGTAGTAGTAGTAGTTAGTAGTAGTAGTAGTAGTAGTAGTAGTAGTAGTAGTGTAGTAGTAGTAGTATAGAGTAGAGGAGATGATGAAGGGAGTCGTGATAATTTTATAGTGAACAAAAAATTGATAACAGAAAAAAATGTTGGAGAGGGAAGGGGTAGGTAAGATATATTTGGGAGATAATAAAATATTTGGGAAGCGACAAATGATGATGACAATAATGATAATGATATGTGATGATGATGATGATGATGATGATGATGATGATGATGATGATGATGATGAAGATTGCATTATCTTACCTTAAATGCGGTGATAAATAAATAAATAATCCGATAAGGAAATGATAAACTAAATTCCGGAATGTCACCAATGATAAGCACACTTCCACTGAACACCCCCCCCCCCCTTAATTAAATATATATCAGCAAATTGAATGAAGCGAGAGAGAGAAAAAAAGCGGTTGTGACCAAGGTTGAAACAAAGAATGACGAATTAAATTCCGGAGTGTCAACAATGATAAGCACACTTTCACTTAATTAAATATATAACATATAAGTATTAAAATCCGGAATGTCAACAACGATAAGCACAATTTCATTTAATTAAATATATAAAATTTAAAAATCCAGCAAATTGAACGAAGCAGCGAGAGAAAACAAAGCGGTTGTGTCCAATGCCAGTTGAAATAAAGACTGATCAAAATTTGATTGACTACACACTACACACGGTACCTGTGTAACCAATACAATAGCCACGGTAGTGGTCAAGAGCCTCGTGCTTTGGTCAGTACTATAGTTACGTCATGAATACAACGAAACACAGACTGACGAAAATTTGTTTGCCGACGACACACGGTACCTAATCACGCATTCAATTTCCCCGCCTTGTGTAACGAATACGATAGCCTTAACCCCTACGGTCATCGTCCTCGTGCTTCGGCGTAGGGCTATGAATACAGTCCAAATCCCAGAACATAACCTTTGACCTTTCGGTACAAAGAATGAAACGCAGTCCAAAACCCAGAACATAACCTTTGACCTTTCGGTACAATGAATGGAACACAGTCCAAATCCCAGAACATAACCTTTGACCTTTCGGTACAATGAATGGAACACAGTCCAAATCTAAGAACATTAGCTTTGACCTTTCGGTACAATGGATGAAACACAGTCCAAATCCGAGAACATAACCTTTGTCCTTTCGGTACAATGGATGAGGATTTTGTTTTCAAAGTAATTCTGAATATAATGATATCAGCTGTATAAAAAAAAAAATGGATAAAATGGATAGGGCTGGGATACTCATAGCCTTGACGGCCAAGGTCATGTGGGGTGGGCGAGGAGATCCATGGCCCTGGCAGCGGTGACGTACTCAGAAAGAAAAACGCGATTCTAAAATTTTGGCCAGAAAATTCATTTTTCAACTATCGGTCGATTGAATGACCATCATCTGGCAAAAACTCTCAAACCTGGGACTGCCCAAGAGTCTTCATGGAAGTCCCAGGTGTTCGTGATTTTGACTAGCTCAGGGTCATTTTAATCGATCGATATATGAAAAACAATTTTCTGGCCAAAACCATAAAAACGTTGTTTTTGTAAATACAGAGTTTGGCAATGAAGTCCAATACTTCCAAATCCTAATAAAATGCACTTTTATTATTTGGCCAGAAATAAAAAAAGTATTGGGTCCAAGGATTTTGGACAAGTTTGCTCCTTTTTAACTCCATTGATACGGGAAGCAAAAGATTTCCTGCCAACAGGTTTTTTTTTGTGTTTAAAAATGTATTATATCCGTTTATATGGCAGTTTAGCCTTATTTTGGCGTAAATAGGTCGGACTAGTTGAGGGTCCCTATCGTTCAGTTGGTAGAGCACTAGCGCTTTACGTACAAAGGGACCGAGCTCGATCCACCAGGGTGAAGCCGTGAATTCTTTTTGGACCTCCCTGTCCATCTGGCAGTGATTGAGTAGCTGGGTCAATACGATCTGACAGAAAGTACTTTGCGATGAATAGCTATTATCCGTTTCTGGGAAACTGGGATAAACTCGGACTCTATCGGACTTACGGCCCTAAATAGCCAATATTCTCAACATAAACATATAACATAGAAACAATTGAGACATTGAGTATGCTCCGGTATATGGGGTGAATTTTTAAAAGTCCCGTTGTGGGCGGGTCAAAGCTGAGTGCTTCGATACCTGACCTAAGGGTCACATGATTATTTAACCGTGCTCATGTCCAATCCGACACTTTGGACGCCTAGTCCAGTACTTCAGCACTCCCAGCAAATATTGCAATACATAATATTATATCAAAACACCAAGCTTCATTTTCTTTCTTACTTCCTTCCTTTCTTTCTTTTTTTATTCTTTTCTAATAATCGGTTGCTTTTTTTTGGCAATTTAATTGAAAATATTAAGTGTCACATGATTAAGGTCAAACGTTGTTCAAACTTAACACTTGCATTATATTGCATTCATACATTGACAGATTACGTATCTTATTTGTTTGTTTGATAATATGTATTTACTATAATATTATAATATGTATATTATAATTTACATTTGCCATAATTCATTTTCGCCATTTATTCTCTAATCTGGCACATTAGTTTTCATTGAAAGGAAAGCGGAAATCTGGAAACCGGAAACAAACAACTAGCAGACTAGCAGACGAACATGAACAAGGAAACACTTTAGCCCTATGTTGCTAGATGTTTAGATATTTAAATTCAATTTTTTGTTTGTTTGTTTTTTACTCATATTGACTGAAAACAATTAAGTGAAACGGAATGTTCTGAAATCTTCATCACAATGCTTTTCAAACATTTAATCTATTTCACTTTGGTGTTGGTGTCTGTTGGTAAGTATTTAATAAACATTTCATTAATTTCAGATTTCTGTTCAAATTCATCAATTGTCATTGTCATCATTCATCCATAATAATCATTATTGTCGTATGGTCCCAATCATAGTCATACGCACCATAGTCATAATAGCATAATAGGTCCCTGCCACTATCTTTCTACAGACTGAGTTGTCACATTGGCTGTTCTTGATAAATTCTAGAGAGGTGGGCCTTTGGCCTACCAACCTCCGCTGCACGTCCAACTCGCCTTGAGCATGCATTCACGTAAAATATAAAGATTTTTAAAAAAAAACCTACCTCTGTTTCAAAAACTAGCATCTTTCAACTTTCTAAGAAACATTTTGATTTTTCAGAACTTTAGTTCGTTAAAAAAATACCGGCCAATCTGACCCGTTGAGTCGAATGAAAACGAAATTTTGTTGTTTACACGGTTCAAAGGAAATGCCGTAAATAAGCTTTCATGGACTTCCTGTGTTGTTTTTATAGTGTCACGTGACCGTTTTGAGAAATTTGTCGTCTGCTACAAATAATTAGACCGGTAGGGGGTAGATATTTTCGTTGGAGCAGAGAAAAAGGTGAGTATTATTTCTTGGACTTGTAGAGAGGCCTAGGGTCCACCAGCAGACCAGTTGATTGAATGAAAGAGAAAAAGGCCTTTTTTATCCGCCGCCACCACCACCTTGAAAGAGTGGAGGAGGGGGGGGGGGGGTTGGGGAAGCATGCCGACGAGAGGGAGACGTGTCGATTGGTGACCTTGGTGACGTAAGAGCATCTCAAGGATGCTGGCAGTTGCAGTTGCAGGTGTTCTTAACCCCTTATTTTGCTTTTAGATAGTAGTTTGCTTTTATCTTTATTATTGTTAACGGGGAATACAGCGTTTCCACCAAGAGAGTAGTCAGACTATCGCAACTCGGACTTCAATTGTCTATAATAGTTTTGCCGTTACTTGTTTTTTGATGAAAGAAGATTTGGTGTTAGGTCAAAGATCGAATTTCGCCGCTAAAAGGTTGCATTGCTACTGGGTTTGCTCTCTCCCCCCCCCCCCCCCCACTTTTTTTTCTTCTTTTTTTTTCACCTTAATATTGTTGATTGCTGCTATTTCCTTTTTTTATGATTAGCAAGTGCCGTAGGAGTCTCACAGGATGCAGGAGTACTGCAATTAACCCTTTGCCAGTGACACTGATTTTTTTGTTTTTCAAATAATAGTCTTCATTTATATTATTTTTTAACGCAGAAAAAAAAACGTTTCCACCATAAGAGCAGTAAGAATATTGATAAAAAGCGCTTTGAGCACGTTGGGTGGATATTGCCCTATATAAAAGCTCATGTTTTTAAATTGTGTTTTGTTTTTTGTCTTTTGATGAAAACGGTAAGATTTTATTTTTGGTCCAAGTAAGATTGATATTCGCCTTTAAAAGGTTAAGTTGTTTTGTTTTTTCAGTTTTTTTGTTTTGTTTTTCAAATGCGGATACGTTGCTTCTTCCTTTTTTTTCTCAACTGGCAAGCTATCGCTGTACTTACCCGCATGGCTTGCACACACAAAAGGATACATCTAGGTCACAATACCTTACATCGAGGTCACAAAATCAGACAACTAGGTCACACATCAAGACATCTCTGTTTCGTTTGTTCCAAGATAGCAAACACAAACCAGACGTCTTGGAGTTCGAAAGAGCTTTCCATAAAATATTTGGTATTTGCAAGACCCCCCAGAAACCAATTCCCTATACAGCTCTTGTGCACGGTTACTTATGACCTTGATTTCTTTCGTACCCACCCCCAGAATCCCACTTATTGTGTGTTATAGGCAGAACATAATAAATAGCTGGGCTGCCACATACGTGACTAAATTGGCCAAAGAGAGAATCTATACTTTGGCATTAGACACCCATTACCTGATGTCTTGGTTTTTAATCCTAGCCTAGTGAGAGAGAGAAAACAAAACAATCATACATGTATCTGCAAACAGCAGAACGTTTTCATTTTACATTGAGATGGGAAGGGGGAGGGATAACACTATGACAAGAGAGAGAGAGAGAGAGAGAGAGAGAGAGAGAGAGAGAGAGAGAGAGAGAGAGAGAGAAGAGAAGAAGAGAGGAGAAGAGAGAGAGGAGAGAAGAGAGAGAGAGAGAGAGAGAGGAGAGAGAGAGAGAGAGAGAGAGAGAGAGAGGAGAGAGAGAGGAGAGAGGGGGGAGGAGGGGAAGTAAGGGAATGGGGAAAGATGAGGAGAAAAAAGGGTGCTGATGGACAAGATCAAGATGTTACAGCGGTGTCACGTGCGTACGATCGTGATTTTAACCTTTTACGGTGACACTGATTTTTTTTCTCCAGATTGCTTATGCAGAATAAATCGTTTCCACCAAGAGAACAGTAGTAAGAGTATATTTCGACTCGGGCTTCAATTAAACTATAAATCGCAAAGCTTGTCTTTTAATGATAACATTAAGACTAAGATCTGGAGTTTGGGGAGTGTAAGATGGAATCTCGCCATTAATGGTTAAAATTGTTTTGATTTAAAAAAAAAATTCACACACACACACACACACACACACACACACACACACACACACACACACGAGCAGAATGTTGCAACGGTAAACCGGTTTACGTGTACATAGATCCTGAGGCTAGATGCCCCCCCGTTACCGTGTACGTAGGCACTCCCAAAAAAAAAAAGGAAGAAAGAAAGAGACACACACACACATACTCACTCACACACACACACACACACACACACCACACACACACAGTCTCGCATCCTCTACGAACTAATTTTGCGCACCAATTTTTACTGCACTTATGCACCAAATTGCATACCTATCTAGGGACACTTTTTTCCGTATCTTTTCTCAATAAACTTTTTTAAAAACCTTTGTTTTGCGCGGCAGGCGGCTGGCACTAGGGGGCACCAACCACTGAATCAGACGAAAAACACACACGATTTAGCGAGGAATGAATCATGAAAATATTTAGGATATAATTTCAAACACAACTTTTGATATTCATCAAGGATTATCTAGTACCGAATGTTTTTTGATAGAAAACAAATGTATCTTCAAATCTAAACTGCCTTTGACGGTAAGCGGTAAGTTTTTTATTTATTTTTCTGTCCAAACGAATGATTTGTCCTGGTATAGAAGCTAAGTATTGGTAACACCGGCGCAGCTCTCTAGAGAGGTGAGCCGGTGTTACCAATACTTAGCTTCTATACCAGGACAAATCATTCGTTTGGACAGAAAAATAAATAAAAAACTTACCGCTTACCGTCAAAAGCAGTTTAGATTTGATGATACATTTGTTTTCTATAAAAAAACATTCGGTACTGGACAATCCTTGATGAATTTCAAAAGTTGTGTTTGAAATTATATCCTAAATATTTTCATGATTCATTCCTCGCTAAATCGTGTGTGTTTTTCATCTGTCCAATGGTTGGTGCCTGCCGCCTGCCGCGCAAAACAAAGGTTTTTTTAAAAAGTTTATTGAGAAAAAGATACGGAAAAAAGTGTCCCTAGATAGGTATGCAATTTGGTGCATAAGTGCAGTAAAAATTGGTGCGCAAAATTAGTTCGTAGAGGATGCGAGACTGCGTGTGTGTGTGTGTGTGTGTGTGTGAGTATGTGTGTGTGTGTCTCTTTCTTTTTTTTTTTTTTTGGGAGTGCCTACGTACACGGTAACGGGGCATCTAGCCTCAGGATCTATGTACACGTAAACCGGTTTACCGTTGCAACATTCTGTCAGTGATGGTCCTCGCTGTCGTGACCGCGCACGCTCGCGTGTGTGTGTGTGTGTGTGTGTGTGTGTTTTAATCAAAACAATTTTAACCATTAATGGCGAGATCCCATCTTACACTCCCCAAACTCCAGATCTTAGTCTTAATGTTATCATTAAAAGACAAGCTTTGGGATTTATAGTTTACTTGAAGCCTGAGTCTAAATATACTCTTACTACTGCTCTCTTGGTGAAACGATTTATTCCGCATAAGCAATCTGCAGAAAAAAATCAGTGTCACTGTAAAAGGTTAAAATTTCACGAAGTACGCTCCGTGAACACCGCTGTAACAATCCTTTGATCTACGTCATCAGGCAACCCGTTGTTTCTTTCATCTTTTCCCATTCCCCCTTACTATCCCCTCATCCCCCCCCCCCCCCCCCCTCCCTCTCTCTCTCTCTCTCTCTCTCTCTCTCTCTCTCTCTCTCTCTCTCTCTCTTTCTTTCTTATCATAGTGTTATAGTGTTATCCCTTCCCATCTCAATGTAAAATGAAAACGTTCTGCTGTTTGCAGATACATGTATGATTGTTTTGTTTTTTCTCTCTCACTCGGCTAGGATTAAAAACCAAGACATCAGGTAATGGGTGTCTAATGCCAAAGTATAGATTCTCTCTTTGGCCAATTTAGTCACGCATGTGGCAGTCCAGCTATTTATTATGTTCTGCCTATACCACACAATAAGTGGGATTTTGGGGGTGGGTACGAAAGAAATCAAGGTCAACCGTGCACAAGAGCTGTATAGGGAATTGGTTTCTGGGGGTCTTGCAAATACCAAATATTTTATGGAAAGCTCTTTCGAACTCCAAGACGTCTGGTTTGTTTTGCTATCTTGGAACAAACGAAACAGAGATGTCTTGAGGTGTGACCTAGTTGTCTGATTTTGTGACCTGGATATAAGGTTTTGTGACCTAGATGTATCCTTTTGTGCGTGCAAGCCATGCGGGTAAGTACAGCGATAGCTTGCCAGTTGAGGAAAAAAAAAGAAGAAGCAGCGTATCCGCATTTGAAAAACAAAACAAAAAAACTGAAAAAACAAAACAACTTAACCTTTTAAAGGCGAATATCAATCTTACTTGGACCAAAAATAAAATCTTACCGTTTTCATCAAAAGACAAAAAACAAATTACAATTTAAAAACTTGAGCTTTTATATAGGGCAATATCCACCCAACGTGCTCAAAGCGCTTTTTATCATTATTCTTACTACTCTTATGGTGGAAACGTTTTTTTTTCTGCGTTAAAAAATAATATAAATGACGACTATTATTTGAAAACAAAAAATCAATGTCACTGGCAAAGGGTTAATTGCAGTACTCCTGCATCCTGTGAGACTCCTTCGGCACTTGCTAATCATAAAAAAAGGAAATAGCAATCAACAATACTAAGTTGAAAAAAAAAGAAGAAAAAAAGGAGGAAGGGGGGGGGGGGGGGGGGGGGGGGGGAAGAGCAAACCCAGTAGCAATGCAACCTTTAGCGGCCAAATTCGATCTTTGACCTAACACCAAATCCTCTTTCATCAAAAGACAAGTAACGGCAAAACGATTATAGACAATTGAAGTCCGAGTTGCGATAGTCTGACTGCTCTCTTGGTGGAAAAGCTGTATTCTCCGTTAACAATAATAAAGATAAAAGCAAACTATTATCTGAAAGCAAAAAATTTGCTTCGCTGTTAAGGGGTTAAGAACATCTGCCAGCATCGTTGACATGCTCTACGTCACCAAGCGACACGTCTCCCTTTCGTCTTCATCATGCAACCACCCCCCCCCCCCCTCTCCACTCTCATGGTGGTGGTGGCGGCGGATAAAAAAGGCCTTTTTTTCTTTTATTCAATCAACTTGACTGCTGGTGGACCCTAGGCCTCTCTACAAGTCCAAGAAATAATACTCACTTTTTCTCTGCGACAACGAAAATATCTACCCCCTACCGGTCTAATTATTTGTAGCAGACGACAAATTTCTCAAAACGGTCACGTGACGCTGTAAAAACAACACAGGAAGTCCATGAAAGCTTATTTACGGCATTTCCTTTTAACCGTGTAAACAACAAAATTTCGTTTTCATTCGACTCAATAGGTCAGATTGGCCAGTATTTTTTAACGAACTAAAGTTCTGAAAAATCAAAATGTTTCTTAGAAAGTTGAAAGATGCTAGTTTTTGAAACACCAAGGGGCCAAGACATGTCAAATAATTCTCTGACACCTGTCCGTATTTTAAGTGACGTATTAGTGTTTTTATGTTTTTTGTTATTGCTTTAAGAAGGGTTTATATCCTAAAACATTCTATTTTTAAAAATACATAAAGTATAAAGAATAATTGAGCAAATGCGTGTTTGTAACTATTTAGTTTTTGCCTCAGGGTTGCCATTATCATGGAATTGCCTTTTGGGATGGTAGGGGGTTGAGGTTGTTCAAATTTTGTTATCTTATACTTATCTAATCACTGTGCTTTAAAAATGTGTTTCTCAAGTATGATAAATATTTTTAGTGGTTAGTTACATGACGTCAAAGTTGGAACATTTTTCTCTTACATCAATTGACAAGCAAAAAAAATTTCTAAGTTCTTGAAAAATGAATTTGCTCTCATTTTCTTATTTATGTATGGATTTTCAAAATTTAAAACGTGTTTTCCATGCCTATCAGAATGCTTTATGAATATTCATAAATTGTGTCTCTTGTAGTACCCATGATTGCCCTGATTGGTGAGTCAGTTACACACGGAATTGCCCTTTGGTTTTTTGTTTATTTCGAAATATATCGTATTCATTTTTGTCCTCTACTAAGCATCTAGCGGTGGATAAGCTCATATATCTGCTGAATGTTTTCCCCACTATTCAGGAGGAGAATCATTGCTCTATGGTTTTTATTTTTATTTTATTATTGTTTCAGGTGTGTGATTTTTTTTTGATTTTTTGGTGTGTTTGTTTTTTTTTTTTTTTGTTTTTTTTTTCTAGTAAAATTTAAGTTGAAGAAAATAGGAAAAGAAACGGCAAAGTTAAGTGGTTGCAAACCAGACAGACCTGTCCAATGAGGAGATGATGAGAGATCTGCTAACTCTCATTTTAAAGGGAAATAATTCAATCTCCAACAATTTTCCTAAAAATTCATGTAAAATGTAAACAAAAGAAGACCAAAATTTTTTTTTTTTTAATTTGAAAGATAATGAAATTGCCGAATGTGGTTGAGCTATGGCCCAATTCAATTCCCTACTCGATTGAAAAAGGTGAAAATGCTAGTTATTTAGTGGGTAATATGAGGGCCATCCTCAGAATAAGCTGTTTGGAAGCATAAAATGCTGTTCTGATTAAGTGTCTGACTGTATTATAAATTGTTTGTTTCTTTCTGTGTAAACAATTTATTTTTTAATGAATGATTAAAATATTTCAATGTTTTAATTTTTCTAGCAATTCACAAGGCAGCCACTTCTTGTTCTCATCAGAGTATAGTAGGCTGCATTGACCCCATTCTAAAGAAATATGCTGAACCTGCCGCTGCTTGTCAGTAAGTTTTCAAGTTTTCTTCTTGGTTGCTATACTATAAATAATGCTACATTATACATTGTACTGTTAATTTCGTTCAAGAAAATTAGTGGTACATTGTTCTGTCCATCTGTATTTTCAAAATAATTTCATAACTTTATGAAGAGAAGCAGATTTTATAGATTGTAAACATGACATGAAACCTGAATCTATTCCTCATGAATCTCCCTGTTATGCATTGTATTTTATGTTTTGTTTACATATTATATTATATGATTTGTAAACATTTGAGTGTATCCCTCTTAGTGGGGACCTGTGCTTGTGTCTGGATGAGACTTTTAGGTGATCTCAAACTAAGTACTTTGATAGCGTGTTCTTGGAATACACATCTGTTTCCTATTTGAACCAATTCTCCTTTGTCTTACCTTTTCTTTCGTGCTTTAATTGTAATTCTAGAACTTTTTACTATCCCATTTTCTTACTTTTTACTGGCGCTGATATGACCTTAACTTGTTGCAAGCGCCGTAAAACCCTTAAAAACAAAACAATGAATTGAAAACTTGGAAACTGGTTGGGGTTGCTTTGACTTTGTATTTTGTATCTGCCTTTTAGGAATTGTTTCCCTTTTTCAGAAAAAAAAATTGTCTTTTTTTTTTCTTTGTTTTTTAAATATTTTTTTCCTTTTTTCTTTTTTTTTTCTTTTTAGTAGGTGCAACATTTCATCCTTTTAAAACTATCTATGTATAGATATATTTTTATTGTTTTAATTTTTTTCCTTTGTTCCCCCTACCCTTCCCTTTTTATCTTATTTTTTCTTTGTTTTAGTTTTTCTTTTTAAAATAATTTTTTATAAGGTCCGAAATTTCCTTTGGTCGTCAGCCGTCAATGCTGGTTTCAGAAATAAAACATTACTGTTCCTTCGATTTCATACTTTCAGTATCATAGCGATTTTTAAGGGCAAAAATTCTGATATACTGATATATAGATTTTACCATTTGCCATACCGATTTTTAAAAGAGATGTTTAATTTCAAATGACCCAGATCACGACGACCTTTGTGTTGAACCCGAACCTCACTCTTGACCCAACCTTTGACCTGTGACCTGTGCCTTCTTACTCCAGGAGATCTCGTATCTCAAGACAAAGAGTTAATTCCTGTCTTATCAATACACATAAATAAAGACACACATCTGGGTTCTTTCGACAGGGTGTCCAGCAAGGGCCTAAAATCATTTTAAAAATCGTAGATTTAACGTCTTTGTCATAAATGGTGGTAAATTTGAATCTATGGTTGTAAAAAAGTCATAAATTTGGTGAAGATTCCAAGAATTAAGAACTAAAAATCATGAAAAGTTTTAATCTGAGAGGGCATGAAAAAAAATGACGAGGCTTTATCAAGTTTAAGCTGCCCTTTTGAGAAACAGGTGAACATCTCTCATTGGTGATATACATGATGTACTAGTATTGGTAGTCAGTTATTGCCATTCAGGCACACACACCAACATAGGGAAGCTCTTCTGATCCAGTCTCTGAGGTGTACTGACCCATGTGAAACAAACACAAGACTAGAACATCTCTCATTGGTGATATACATGATGTACGAGTATTGGTAGTCAGTTATTGCCATTCAGGCACACACACCAACATTGGGAAGCTCTTCTGATCCAGTCTCTGAGGTGTACTGACCCATGTGGAACAAACACAAGACTAGAACATCTCTCATTGGTGATATACATGATGTACTAGTATTGGTAGTCAGTTATTGCCATTCAGGCACACACACCAACATAGGGAATCTCTTCTGATCCAGTCTCTGAGGTGTACTGACCCATGTGGAACAAACACAAGACTAGAACATCTCTCATTGGTGATATACATGATGTACTAGTATTGGTAGTCAGTTATTGCCATTCAGGCACACACACCAACATAGGGAAGCTCTTCTGATCCAGTCTCTGAGGTGTGCTGACCCATGTGGAACAAACACAAGACTAGAACATCTCTCATTGGTGATATACATGATGTACTAGTATTGGTAGTCAGTTATTGCCATTCAGGCACACACACCAACATAGGGAAGCTCTTCTGATCCAGTCTCTGAGGTGTACTGACCCATGTGGAACAAACACAAGACTAGAACATCTCTCATTGGTGATATACATGATGTACTAGTATTGGTAGTCAGTTATTGCCATTCAGGCACACACACCAACATAGGGAAGCTCTTCTGATCCAGTCTCTGAGGTGTACTGACCCATGTGGAACAAACACAAGACTAGAACATCTCTCATTGGTGATATACATGATGTACGAGTATTGGTAGTCAGTTATTGCCATTCAGGCACACACACCAACATAGGGAATCTTTTCTGATCCAGTCTCTGAGGTGTACTGACCCATGTGGAACAAACACAAGACTATACATCTCTCATTGGTGATATACATGATGTACGAGTATTGGTAGTCAGTTATTGCCATTCAGGCACACACACCAACATAGGGAATCTCTTCTGATCCAGTCTCTGAGGTGTACTGACCCATGTGGAACAAACACAAGACTAGAACATCTCTCATTGGTGATATACATGATGTACTAGTATTGGTAGTCAGTTATTGCCATTCAGGCACACACACCAACATAGGGAATCTCTTCTGATCCAGTCTCTTAGGTATACTGACCCATGTGGAACAAACACAAGACTAGAACATCTCTCATTTGTGATATACATGATGTACGAGTATTGGTAGTCAGTTATTGCCATTCAGGCACACACACACCAACATAGGGAAGCTCTTCTGATCCAGTCTCTGAGGTGTACTGACCCATGTGGAACAAACACAAGACTAGAACATCTCTCATTGGTGATATACATGATGTACTAGTATTGGTAGTCAGTTATTGCCATTCAGGCACACACACCAACAAAGGGAATCTCTTCTGATCCAGTCTCTGAGGTGTACTGACCCATGTGGAACAAACACAAGACTAGAATAACGCTCACGTCCAAATTGACACCCCTCTCCCCCCGAGCAAACACCCATCTTCGTTGACTATTACCCTTTCAATACCCGACCGTTTCCTCTCAAAGATTCGACCACCACACATTGGGTGGGGTTCCCGACCTCCCATAGTGGGCAGGGAGGTACTTGCTGTAGGTTCTATCCCCCTGTGTCTGTTTTCCAATTACATTCTGTCTTTGTCTTGGAATGAGATTACTAAGTTTTGTCCTGGCCTTGGTCCTTGGCTGGGAGGGAAACAGTTGAATGTATAGTTATAGTTTTGGGAGGTGATACTTTTTCCTTGTAAGTCATCTGTTATGTACTGTTATTTTTTTATTTTTAACATATGATTTGTTAACATTTGAGTGCATTTCTTTTAGTGAGGATCTTGTGCTGGTGTCTGGGTGAAACATTTAGGTAATCTCAAACTTAGTACACTGATATGTGCTCTTGGAATCTACATTTGTTCCCTATTTTGTACCATTCCCCTTTGTCTTACTTTTTCCTCAAGTCCTTTTAATCATACATTGAGAATGTTTTTACTATCCAATTTTCATCCTTTTTTGACCTAAATTTAGACCTGCATCGAAAAATTCTTAGAAATACGAGTTTTTGGTTCCAGCTACAGAACTGCATATATCTCTTTGACAATAATTATGTTGAAAAGGAAAGCTAAGCTCCTTAGAACCTATATTTTTTGGATCATTCTGAGAGCAAACTGCTTATTTGTAAAGCTATTTAAAGTGAATTTTTCTTTTTTTTCCCCTTTCCCCTTGAAAACTACGTATTTTTGAAATTTCAAGTAAGTAGCTATGTAAATGTGTTGCAACCTTCGTAAAATACTTAAAAACAAACAAAACAGTCTACCACACAACTCCCCCATTCCAATCACTCCCAAGGGACTCCTTCATCTCTCTTTTATTTGCTGCTACTTCTACTACTACTACTACTACTACTACTACTACTACTACTACTACTACTACTACTACTACTACTACTACTACTACTACTACTACTACTACTACTACTACTACTACTATACTACTACATACTACTACTACTACTACTACTACTAACTACTACTACTACTACTACTACTACTACTACTACTACTACTACTACTACTACTACTACTACTACACTACTACTACTACTACTACTATACTACTACTACTACTACTACTACTACTATTATACTTACTACTATACTACTACTATACTACTATACTACTACTTACTACTACTACTACTATACTATACTACACTACTTACTAACTACTACACTACTACTACTATCTTACTACTACTACTAATATACTACTACTACTACTACTCTATACTACTACTATCTACTACATCTACTACTATACTACTATTCTACTACTTACTACTACATACTACCTACTACTACTACTACTACTATACTACATACTACTACTACTACACTACTACTACTTACTACTATCTACACTACTACTACTACTACTACTTACTACTCTACTACTAACTATTACTACTAACATACTACACTACTACTACTACTACTACTAACTACTACTACTACTACTACTACTACTACTACTACTACTACTACTACTACTACTAACTACTACTACTACTACTACTACTTACTTACTACTTACTACTACTACTACCTACTACTACTACTACTACTTACTAACTACTTAACTATACTACTACTACTACTACTTACTACTACTACTACTACTACTACTACTAACTACTACTACTACACTACTACTACTACTACTACTACTACTACTACTACTACTACTAACTACTACTCTACTACTACTACTACTACTACTATCTACTACATACTACTACTACTACTACTACTACTACTACTACTACTACTACTACTACTACTACTACTACTACTACTACTACTACTACTACTACAATTATTAATACTACTCTTCTCATACCACTGCTGCTGCGAATACCACTATCAGCAATGCTGATTTGGAGCTGGTTTTTTTGTTTGTTTTTGAGGAAACAGAGCAGAGGGCTTGTATGTCTACGGATTTGCTCTTTGACCTTCTACAACTCAAAACCAAGATGATCTCTTGAAATGATTGCTGTTTCTATTTCTGCCCTTCTGACCATTTGGTCAAGAAGCAGTTAGGGTAAATTGTACGATTTTCAAGGTGGACATGAGTGGGAGGAGCTGTGTACATATGTAGAAAGTGTCGTTAGTTACTTGCAAACTGTGTATTAAATATTAATAGAGTTAGTGTGTAAAGTTTTAATTTATCTATTGGGAATAACAAAGACTGTTTTGTTTATGTGCATACGAATAGTCAAAATTTATTTATCATTGCTGACGTCACCGTCTGTCATTGATAGTCACTGGTAAGTAGATATACGTAACAGTACGTAACGTTACAGTGATTTTTTTACCCTGGGTACTGATTTTCTTTTTTTTTTTTTACATTTTCATACTGATTTGATTTTTGCCTGAGTGGCAGGTCTGGACATGATGGCAAGGCACAAGCTAGATGTCAATTTTCCGTATATTTACGTAATTCAGTGTGTTATAAACCCTCAGTATATTATCCAATCACCTGCTAAATGGAAAAATAGTAACTTCCTATAATGTCTTTTACTGGAGTTCAGCACTCAGAAAGGGGTCTGTCAACGTGTTTGCTAAAAAGTTCAGTAAATTTTTTGCCTCCTGAATTGGCAGCTCTGCATTAAGAACTAATGGAACTTGTGGATTTTGGCATTTTGGTCGAGCTCAATTTAAATCGTCACTGAGTGGTTCAATAAAGGTGGCTGGGAAGGTCACTCTCTCTGTGCCTTCTTTCCCTAGCATTTGTTTTCCTTTTCCGACTTTATAAAAACCCCAACAAACTTGTGCTTATATATCATGCATCATCCTCTAAACTTGCTCAAAGCACTTACAAGGGCTCCCTGACCAACAGCAACATGTAACATGTAGAACGAGACATGGTGGCTGTTACAATATTTCTCTAACAGAGACATGCTGTTAACGACCAAGTACTCATTTTACACCTGAGTACGGTGAGAGATTGTGAGTAAAGATCCTATTCCAAGGTCTCAACCATGCGCTGAACGAGGCTCAAACCCAGGACGTTCTGATCCAAAGGTGAGTGTCATACCACAAGACCAGAGGGCAGTAAAGAGGACAGCTTTGTTAGAACTGATGTATATTTTATTTATTTGATTGATTGATTGATTTTATTTATTTATTTTTATTTTTTTGTATTATCCACTAAACGTGCTCAAAGCTATACGTAACATAATATAGAACAAGACATGATGCCTATTAGGCAATATTACATTTTTTCCAACAGGACAATGCTGTTTACGACCAGATACTTATTTTACACGCGAGTACGGTGAGAGAATGTGAGTAAAGAGCCTTTTCCAAGGACTCAACTATGCGCCGTGCGAGTCTCAAACCCAGGACCTTCCCACAAGACCACATACCCTCATGTGTATGTGTGTATTTTGTTACCAGGGCAGTTGACAAGTCCTACAAATGTGTTGAAAGAGAGTTGAAGAATTGTGACTGGCCTCAGTTGATGACATTGAGTATAAGACAAGAAATGAATCGTTGGAAGGATATGTGCAGCGTTACCAATGGAGGTAAGAATCACATCACAATAGATGTCTCTTATTATATATTTGGTTCATTCGATTTTTTGTAACACTAAGGCGATGAAACCACTAAACCAATTGTCACCAAATTTTTCATGTTGTTTACAATTGACATTAAGACGGTTTGTGTGTGTGATGAGATTCATTAGACATTTTGATGGTTTAATCGAAAAATAAAAACATTATTTAAGCCATCCTACATGAAAACACATTGAGCGAAAGATTAACGAAATTTCACAAGTCATTTTGAAGCGAAATTCATTAAGACAAAAATCATTAAATAACATTTGAATATAATTGATTCTCTCTTTTATGAGTCCAAAACTTAAATGGAACCCCCCTGACTTTGAGTTCAAGTTCAATCCACAATCCTCGTCACTGTTGACATTAAAATAATCAAATTTTTACTAATGCAAGTAACATTGTTTGAATTAGACATTTGAGTTATTGCTTTATTCTTACTTATCTTACATTTCTAGTAATTGAGAATAAAAACAGAATTCTAAATGTATTATATATGAAATTTTATATATAATATTATTCATAGACTATAATTACAATTATATAAGAATAAAGGTACAATCATCGAACCATAAAATATAATGTAGTGTTAATCATCCTTTTGTTATAGGATAAACGTATTGATTGTTTTTATTATTGAAGTATTCACACGTTATTTTTTCCGGCGGCATAAAGAAATGTTACGAATCACCGATTTCACACATCAGTAGTTCAAATACCGGCTAAGCCGTTCATGTTTAAAACATCACAACTACTGTGTTGGACGACAGCACTTCGCATTATGGTCCGATAATCATAGTGAAATATCACAGTTTGCCCAAAATCACCCAAAACCAAAGGGATCCAATAATTCTGATTATGAAATTGAAGCTTATAGTCATATTCAATCTTTCATGCAATCAACCATTTGACGTTGAAATTACCTCACCGAAGATGCGGTTGAAGCACATGATTTTGATCATGTTATAAGAATACTACAATATTTTATATATATTAGATATAAATATAAATATATATATATATATATATAATATATTATATATTAATTATATATTGATATATATCTTATTATTATTACTGATATACTTTATAACTTGCGGCAATACACCAAAGGTGGACTGCAAGTAAAGGAAGAAGAACATTCAAATTTTTTCTATGTTTTTGTCTACTTTATTGTCAGATAAAAAGGATGGACAAGAAATGTGTTCCTCTAAAGACCTCATGGCATGTGGGAAGCCTCTACATGCTGTCGTGCAACAAAATGTATCACCTGATATGAGCATGGCCTGTCTGTGAGTTGTTTGTTAATTTGACTTACACTTGAGTTTAGTCCTTACCCTCATAGTTAAAGCATAGGTCATAGATGATTTTTGTATTGTTTTGTATTAGGCCCACGGAGCCCCAATTTATCCTAGTTTCTTTAGTGTGAGGCAGACAATAGCAATTGCTTGCTATCCTTTGGATACTACGCTGGTTTATCGCAAAGTACTTTCCACCAGATCTAACAGACCCAGTTACCCATTCACTGTTGAGTTGTCAGGGGGGTCAGAAAATATCCACTTCACCCGGGATCGATCGTGATCCCCTTGTGTGTGAAGCGAGTGCTCTACCAACTGAGCTAACTGGGAACCCCCCCCCCCCCCCCCCCCAAATCTTTCCTAGATGTTTCAGTCCACCCAAATCCCTTGTTGACTTTTTTAGCCTCTAAAAATTAATCACAATACAAAGTTACAATCACCTCATATAGCATAGCTGCCAACCGTTCCGTTAAAAACGGATTTGTTCCGTATTTGACTTCCTGAGTCCGTAAGTCCTTATTTTTAGCTTAAAATCCGTATTTTGTAATTTTTGACTAATTTGTGGTAAAAAAGGCATGTGAGCCTAATGAATTATTATTATTGATCCATTATTATTACTATTACTACTACTATTATTGTTATTTATTTATTATTATTGGTGTCCAGTGGGAGCATAATCTCCATTTGTGTAGCTCTTAATTTGAATTATGCCTCTATCATAAATGATTTTCAACAATTAAAAAAGTTCCATTCGTTTATATGACGCCGGTATTTTACTCAAACCTTTCATAATGTATTGGAGATTTGCATAGAATATGGATGTTAGCCTCGATATACTTTGAATATTCTAATACAGTATTGATACTTTCACTATTTGTTACAAATATTATTTTAATTAAGAATAAAATTAAATCTACCTCTTTGATTGGAAGGTATTCAATCAGAAAATCAATTGCTTATATTGATTAAGCATGACAATGATTATTTCCCTTTATTAATTTATGAAATATATAAATTTAATCCCTTAAAAAACATCTTCATCTGATTTTAATTATTTTTTTTTCAAGCAAGCTTTTGTAACGGTTTAGGTTCAAGAAAAATAAGTATACTCCATTTTTAGGTGTGTTTATCTTGTCAAAGTAAAGAAGTAGGAATTCTCTAATATTTAGAGGTGCATTTTACTATAACTACTATTATAGTATACTACTTAAAGACCATTATGTTGCATGAATGAAAACATATATGCAATCGTCTACTTTTTATCTGAATTCACCTAATTTTTACCCCAAAACGCCCTCTCAAGTGATGTACCAGGTTGGCAGTTATGCATTTCTAACCGATGTTAAGTACTTGATCATTATATTTTACATGGGTTCGATTGTGTATGTGTTCCTTTCAAATGTTGTTGTGTTGTTGGGGGTATTCTTTCTTTATGTTTGTCTTGGTTCTAAATTATTTGTATCTCATATGATGGATTAATTTGTACATTTGTTAAGCTTGTTTTGTTTCAGCGGTCTATATAACCTCAATTGTGTTGGAGGTAAGCCCACAACATTTCTAACCATCTGTTATTCATTATTTTACAATGTGTTTGTGTATTGGGCCTTAAAAAGGCTTTACTTCTTTATATGTTGTTTGAATTTGAAGGGGGCTAGTGGTGGTCTGAAACGTGGCACAGTCGTCCATAGTAGGAGTAGAATAAGAGGCGACTTTTTATGTTGGATTTGATGAAGGGGGGGGGGGGGGGGGCGGCACACGTCGTCCCCTCATCCCGGGCCAAATGAGCGTTCCTTATTTTATTTTTGAAAAGTTGGCAGCTCTGATATAGTGAAAAGTGAGTTGTTGTAGGTGAAAAAAAATATAATGATCCCATTGGTTGCATGATAGAATACACCTCACAATTCACTTTCCTTCTCTGGTAGTTGTCTTTAATAGGCTTCAACAATTGTCACACCACTTCCCTCGTAATGTAGTTACTTAGTAACTGGTTCTAAACTATTGGAACAATGGCGGGCGCTCTTATGAAATACTTTTCAGACGAGAATCCTTTTGTGAAGTTTGTTTTATTGTCATTGTGAGGTTATGATTTCACAGAGGCAAGTATCTGCCTTGTTTTAGCTTCCTCCAGTATGTTTCATCGACAACTGTTTCTTGACCTATCAAATTAAGAAATTAAGGAGCAGGCACCGGTGTAAGATAAAGAACTGAACAAGTGTGTATGAAAGGTGCCAGACAAAGCAAGAAAGAAAAATACAAGAAAAAAAAAAATCCAAAAAAATCTGTCGACCTCGACTGGGAATCGAACCTCAGACCTTCTGATTACCGGTCATACATGCTACTAGTTGTTGCTCAGTTGTTCAGTTCTTTATCTTTCTTGACCTACCTGTCTTCTTCACCCTTTAGGATTCCACTAGAGTTGCTGGTTGTTTTGGGTAAAATTATCAGTGTGACGTTGGTGAGATGATAGAAAGTAATTTATTCTTTGAAATACCCATCAGTGAAAAAGTGACGAAAGTAATGTCTATATTTACCTTAATCAGGCCAATATTCTAATCATAATAATAATAGTAATAGAATTGTAATGATTATAATAACAATAATAGTGATAATGATAATGAAAATAATAATATTTATAATAAAGATAATAATAATAATAATAATAATTATAATGATGATGGTGATTATGATAATAACAATAACAATATCAAAAATAAAACTTTCACACCGTGTTGGTAATTGATTTTGTTCTGAGCCGTTTGAATCCACTTTTTCTAGAGTGGTAGATCTTGGTTTTTACAGAATGTCCAAACTAAAGTTTTTTTTAACGTCAAGAATAGAAGCTTCTGTTATCCTTGAATTTATACATTATCATGAGACCATGAGCAGTGTTCAGTTAAACTCATGCAATGGGCACTGCACTGGATTACACAATATTATTTTTAATTCAGAAAAGTGGGTGGAGCAGGCACTTATGTTGATAATTACAAGAAATGAAGTGAGTTGGAAAGTGCCAGAAGACAATAGAGAATAAAAACTTCTCGACGGCTTTGGTGGCTCAAACCTGCGACTTTACTGGTATGACAGCCCCACGAGTGGTGGATAGCTCATACGGTAGAGTCACAATCTCCCGGCCAGGTAAGGTTGCGTGTTCGAGCCCCCATCATCGCCGCAAAGTTTTTATTCTCTGTTGTCTTCTAGCACTTTCCTACTCAATTCATTCTTGTTATAATATTATTTGAAAATTACACACTTTTTCCTCCTAAATTACATGTTTCTGGAGCTTGACATATCAATTCGATTCTCATCACCATTCTACTCTTTTAATTTCCTATTTCTTTCTCTCTTTTCTTCTGTTGTTGAAATAACCTAAATGTGTCACAGGTGCACAAGCAATAACCATCGTAGTTGTCGCATGCGTCAACATTTTTTTTGTTTGTTTTTGTTTCCAGAAAAGTCCACCAAGCTTTAGAGTGTGTTCAGAAAGAGTTTGATAAATGTCCAAAGCATATCCAGTCCTACCTGGACCGGGCCCGTCGTCAACTCAACTCAGCCCTAACCATGTGCAACCCTTACAGACGGCCTCCGATGTTAAGCACCCCTCCTCTTAAACAACCCCAAACCAAATCCAGCACGCCAGGTACGGCCCCAAAAGATTGCAGTTGAATGGATATGCCACGTGTCTGACAGTAGTTTAAATTGTAAATGATTGACTTACTGACTTCAGGCCTTTCAGGTTCCCAATCATCCGATCAGGAGGCATCGGCTTCATCCGATCAGGAGGCATCGGCTTCATCCGATCAGGAGGCATTGGCTGCCTCTCTAATCATCTGTGTCAATTCCTTCCACAGTTCACAGTCTTTTGCTGTGGATGATAATTTCATAAGGTCTTCCTTTGATTTTAATTCTTTGTTATTTTGAAGGTGTTTTAGGTCTCTATTGAGGACAGTATAAATTGACGTGGGTGTTCTACCTTGATATTTTGTCCAGATGGGGTGAAAAAAGTATTCATGGTTTTATTAGCTGGTATATTTTCATCTCTTCTGAGTACATTCCCAAAAAGCCGCATCTGGCCTCCAGGATTTGAATGGATAAGGGTCTTTCATTGCATTTTTCATACAGTATTTTATTGCTTATTTTTGTGATTAGCTAAACTTTAAATATATTTACATATTTTTGTAGAGCAATATAGTCTTGTTAAGTATTGCTGTTGGTCAGGGACCCTTTGTAAAGTGCTTTGATCATATTTAGTGGATATTACGCTATGTAAAAGCTCCAAGCTCGAATAGAATTAAAATCTTTACGCGGGTGGTTGGATGGGAGCATCACCCTTGAATCATATACCTATGATGTTCGCATGGGTGTACGATCCGATAGTGATGTCGTTTCTTCTTCTCTTTACTAGCCTATCCTGCTTCTTTGGTTTGTGATTGTATTTTTGACAGGGGATTTTTTTTTTTCTGTAAATCTTCTGCCTGTTTGTACTTGGTTATTTATAATTTAGCTTATGATATCTTTAGGTTATGATTTTGATTTACATTTGTACTATTTTTGTTAGATTGCTTGTTTTTTTGTTTCAGCGGTCTCTCATATAACCTCAATTGTGTTGGAAGAGACCTAAAGCAACAAACAAACAAAAAATCTTTACCCCTCATGATCCACACGATACAACCACCCCACCGACATCACATAGGTGTGACCAATCTCTTACTAATATCAACATAAACATCTCAGGAGTTGAAAAGTTGCTGAAAAACGTCGATCCATCTAAGGCGTCAGGTCCAGATAACATCCCCAACACAGTAATAAAGGAGTGTGCTGAGAGTTTGGCCCCCTCATTATGCATAATTTTCCAAAAAATCGGTCGACACCGGGATGCTCCCTAATGAGTGGCTGAAGGCAAACATCGCACCTGTATTAAAAAAAGGCAACAAAAATAAAGCAGAGAACTACCGTCCAATCTCACTGACGTCTGTAATATCCAAACTATTAGAAAAACATATAATCTGTAAGAACATGATGAACCACTTTGAGAACAATGACATCCTAACTGACCTGAACCACGGGTTTCGCAAAGGATACTCATGTGAAAGCCAACTCCTAATAACTGTAAACGACCTGTTGAGACTCCAAAATGCCAACACTCAGGCAAACATCGGCATCCTCGACTTTTCCAAAGCATTTGATACTGTGCCCCACCAAAAACTCCAGCAGAAACTAGAAAATTACGGAATTTGTGGCTCTTTACACACATGGCTTTGTAATTTCCTCACAAAACGTACCATGAAAGTAGTCCTAGACGGCACGTCATCGGATGAATGTCCAGTCATATCAGGAGTACCACAGGGAACGGTGCTAGGACCCATACTATTTCTTTGTTTCATCAATGACCTACCTCTACGAGTAAAATCTCAGATTAGGTTATTCGCCGATGACTGTCTAATATGCCGACCAATAAAATCTGCAAATGATCAAAAATTGCTACAAGAGGACTTGAATAGTCTCGAACAGTGGGCTCATGATTGGGGAATGAAATTTAACGCAAACAAATGCTACATCCTCAGCACAGCTAAAAAGTACAATGAGACCTACAAGTTAAACAACACTGTCCTGAAACAAGTCGACGATCACCCATACCTTGGCATCATCTTCTCAAAGGACTTGAAATGGGGGAAACACATTAACAAAATAACCCATAAGGCAAGCTGCACCCTCGCGCTTCTCCGCCGAAATCTTAGCCACGCCCCAACGTCATGCAAACAAAACGCCTACCTCACACTTGTGAGATCACAATTGGAATACGGAGCATTTGCCTGGGACCCCTACCTGAAAGAGGATATTCAAAAACTTGAGAGAGTCCAGAGACAAGGCGCCTGGTTCATAACTGGGAACTATAAGAGCAGAACCCAGGATGCATGACAAAAATGTTAGAAGAAAGAAATCTCATCAGCCTCCAACAAAAAGAAAGAGAAACCCGTCTGTCATTCATGTTCAAGATAATAACAGATCAAATACCATCAATAAAGACAGACTCCTTTTTCACGCCACGACCAAACAAAAGAAAAATCCGAGCACTCACTTTTGCCAACCACATAATCGAAAACCCCATTGACAGATACCCACAAACAATTCGAACTGCTTCAAAATCCCACAGACAAGAACACAAAACTACAGAAATTCTTTCTTCATTAGAACTATCTTGGAGTGGAATGGGCTGGATGAACTGGTCATCATGGCACCACACCTAAACGATTTCAAGGCCCGACTGACATGGGCCCGCGCCCAATGAGGACGCCGCTGAAATACAACCAGACCATTGGTTTCTTCAGCGCCAACCATACAGATACAGATACAGATATAAGTAATAATAAAAGTGCACCTAAGATATAAATTAGGTGGTGCGGTGGTTACTTGTTTTAAATCAGCATCTCCTCTCATCTGGACAGGGGGTCTCTTGTTGTGTCTTAAATCCCCCTCTATATCTGTATTCCTACTTGCTTTCTGTCTTTATGTTAGAATGAATTTTGTCCTGGCCCTAACCAGAGTCCTTGGCTGGAAGGGAAACAGTCAAATGTATAGCTATAGATTTGGAAGGTGATAATTTTTTCCTACTATATCATCTGTCTTTTATGTTGTTATATTTTTTGCATTGCATTTACAATGATTTGGAAGCATTTTAGTGGGATCATGTGCTTGTATCTGGAAGAAACTTTGAGATGATCTCAAACTAAGTACCGAGGTTGTTTGGATAGGTATCCCTTTGAACATTCTCTTTGTTTACTTTCTCATTGGTTACGATTCCTAAATTTGTAATTGTTTTTTCATCTTTTTCTATCCTGCTTTTATTTTGTTGTTTTTTTAGTTATGTATTTTAAATTTTTTTTTTTTTTATGGTTAATTTTTGGCCTGTTGTTTTGTTATCTTTATAATTTGCACTTATAGATATGTCTCTAGTATAGCGTCATTTTGGATTTCTTTGGTTAATCTATATTTGTTAGAATTGCTTGCTTTTTTTTGTTTCCAACCGGTTCTGTATAAAAAACTCATTTTATAAGAGGATAGCACATCAAACAAAAAAAAACATACAAATTCAAATTAATACACTGATTCATCTTTTAGGATTTATATGTCCCGATTTGAACCATTCCTCTTTGTTTTACATTTTCTCATTTGCTTTGAATTCTAAATTTGTAAATTTTTTTTTGGCGATCCATTTTTCTTCCTGCTTATTATATGTTTTTGTTTTGTTTTTTTAAGTTCATGTATTTCTAAATTTTATTTTTTTTTTTTTATGGGGGGGGGGGGTCTAATTTTTGGCCAAATTCTCATTTTATTTTTTCCCCATCAAAGTATGGATTGCGACCTATAGTCACCATATTGTTTGTCTCAAGAATAATAAGCTGTCATTTCATGGTTGTCTTTAGTGTAATCTATCATTTGCCTTCCTGAATTAAATTGAAGCGTCTGCTCCACTTTTTTGTTGTTTTTACCTAACCCGGTAATCAAATGATAATAATATAATTACATTATACAGTAGCTATAGGTGCACATTTTCAAGATGGAAAAACATACTCGCTACACATTACAATTACACTATTTATTAACATACACTTCTATTCATAACATTATTAGATTTATATAGTTTGTAAAGAGTAAATTTATTCATAAATTAAAATATCGACTATAATATAGCTAGTATGATCTAAAAAATAATTAGAAAAAAAAAATTGAGCTTTTATATAGCGAATTATCCACTAAACATGCTCAATGCGCTTTACGCTTTACTAGGAGTCCCTGACCAACAGCAACATTTAACATTTAGGACGGGACATAACGCCTGTTAGGCGATATTACAAATTTTTTTCGGACAGAGACAACGCTGTTAACAGCCAGGTACTATTTTACACCTGAGTACGGTGAGAGAATGTGAGTAAAGAGCCTTCTCCAAGGACTGAACTATGCACCGAGTGAGGCTCGAACGCAAGACCTTCTGATCTGAAAGCAAGTGTCATATCACTAGACCACATAGCTGCATAATTGCCCATCATCAGAATTAGCACTTGTTTTGCAGGACTATACACATTTTTTTCTTCAAAATCTGACTCATTTTGGCTCTCTATTGTACACATTGACACGGGCTAGGGTTGGCAGCTCTGGCTTTTAGTAGATCCTTTATAGCTGGATATTTGTGTGGCTGGCTGAGAAAACCCGGAAAGATGCACAAATTTCATAAATTGAGTTATGTATGCAGTGGTGTAGACCACATCTTTCTGATCATTTACCACTTTAAATTTTCTTTCTATGTCTATTAGGCGGGTGGTTGGATGGGAGCATCACGCTTGAATCATATACCTATGATGTTCGCATGGGTGTACGATCCGATAGTGATGTCGTTTCTTCTTCTCTTTACTAGCCTATCCTGCTTCTTTGGTTTGTGATTGTATTTTTGACAGGGGATATTTTTTTTCTGTAAATCTTCTGCCTGTTTGTTCTTGGTTATTTATAATTTAGCTTATGATATCTTTAGGTTATGATTTTGATTTACATTTGTACTATTTTTGTTAGATTGCTTGTTTTTTTTGTTTCAGCGGTCTCTCATATAACCTCAATTGTGTTGGAAGAGACCTAAAGCAACAAACAAACAATATGTCGATTAGAATCCAAGTTATTAATTTTTTTTTCTGAATGAAATTTGTTTCTATGGGAAACTTTTTATCTTTGATTTTGGCTTATATCACGAATCGAAGCTTGCCGCATCTTCCTGGGTTTTCTCAGCCAGCCTCACATTTTGCTTGTGCCTGGATGGAACTTTTAGGTAATGTCAAAATTAGCACCGTGATGAAATTGTGGTCGGATCCTCTTTTTTCTTGATCTTCCTTTTTCCTGGCACTGTAGTATCACTAGCGCTGTAAAACCCCTAAAAACAAAGGAAAACGAGCCATTGTTGGATGTCTTTTCTTGTTAATATTTTTTGAGGCTCTAAATAAACTATTGATGATGTTAAGTTGTGTCAAATTTTAAGTGGATTTTCTCTCTCTCTCGTTTAAAAGATTTTAAATATGTCTTTATCAACAGGGACAACAATTGGAAGCAAATACCCCTGTCATTGGAGTACAATCCGTGATTGTGTATGGCCTTTGGACCAGTTGGTTAGCTCCCCTTTCCACTCGGATAGAATGATGATGTGCCAGTAAGTGTTGAGATGTCTCTGGTTTTGTCATTCTAGAATTATGCAAAAATTTGGCCGATCAACACAGCAGAGCTGACAGGCCAAAACTCTGAACTTTGGTTTCACAGAAAAATTTAAAAAAAAATTATGGTCTGAAGCTAAAACTTGTGTCAAATTCTAGTTACGTCTTACGTTTCCCAGATTTATTTTGAAATCTAGTAGTATGCATGACTCGTTCGCCTCTTGGAATTTAGAAAAAAATATGATAGGAACTGAAATTTTTTTTTTTTTTAAATAATCAATTCTTCGAAACCTCTTGGAAGTTTGGAAAAAAAATAGAGATATAGAAATAAATGTTACAGTGAATGACATAATCAGTCGGATGGTGAAAAGGTTTGAACTGAGATATTGCCAAGTTTAGTTAGAAGGTGTAAAATGAGTACCTGGCCGTTAACAACGTTGTCTCTGTCCGAAAAATTATAATATCACCTAACAGGTGTCATGTCCTGTCCTACATGTTAAGTTTTGCTGTTGGCCAGGGGTCCCTTGTAAAGCGCTTTGAGCATGTTTAGTGGATGTTGCGCTATATAAAAATATATGTCTTTGTAACAGATGTAGTGATTTTTTCCTCGGAGCATTGCCAGAAGAGTATCAGAGAGATTGTTATACGTCAAAGCGATTAATTCATTCAGAACTGAAACGGATGTTTTTTTGTTTCTTTGTTCCAATCATCCCTCTCACCTTAATTATTTGTTTATTTATGGTTGAGACATCCTGGTAATAGGGGTGTTTGACATTTCACCTATACTGTTATTAAGGTGGGAGGAAGGGGTGGTGTCTTAGTGTTTAAGGCATTTGTAATCCGGACAGTCCTGGGTTCAAGCTCAGTTTCAGACTTTTTTTTCCATGGGCAAGATTATTTACCCCTTTATTTGCTCATGATCATGTTGATATCAGACATTTTTTTGAGAATTTCTATATTCTATCATGGAATGTCTAGGCAACGGCAGGTCGCTTGAAAGGATGTTTTATTATTATCAATGTCTCTTGAGGTAACTAATGGCTTTAAAAAATGATTATTGACAAGGCTGAACAGAGTTGTCTTATTGTCTCTGTCTTACAGGTGTGATTTTGTCCTAAATGTTTATAATATATAATATAATATATATACTTTATTCATCCAAAAAAAAATGGAAATTCGTTTACAGACGTGGCATGCATAAAAATGTATAAACACAAAGTTGAGAATCTATGGCGACAATGTATCCATATATGCAAATGTACAAACATGTAAAAATATACAACCAAGAACCGATAGCAACACCTTATATATTAATTTAATAAATTGAGATAGGCCATACCTCTGGACTTTAGTCCGAACTTGTGTGTGTATATTTAAAAGATAGTATTTAATTTAAATCACAGTTGGGCGTTAACAATTCGAACACCATGTGGCAGAAATTAATTAAGGTGACGTGTTGTCTTTGTTTTATAAGATATAAGGCGACGGCTTGTCATGGAGAACTTAATATATTTGCGAAGGGGGTGATCGCCGTCCTTCATAACTTTCTCCATTTTACTTAGACAAAATCTCTTGAACAGTTCTTCCACATTGGAAATTGGTTGAGTATAACTCCTGGTTTTATCAATTATCCGATCAATTTTCTTAATTGTCACAAATACTGGCATTTCCAACCATGCTGTAATACAAAAATAATAACTGTCTCCAAAACGGATCTATAAAAACAGGTACATAACGTTTTGCACAGGTTTATTGGTGAGCTATGAGCTTTATTCTCACCACAAGTAAATGTTTTAGCCATTGTTATTGGAGAGCTATGAGCTTTATTCTCACCACAAGTAAATGTTTTAGCCATTGTTATTGGAGAGGTATGAGCTTTATTCTCACCACAAGTAAATGTTTTAGCCATTGTTATTGGAGAGCTATGAGCTTTATTCTCACCACAAGTAAA
This sequence comes from Berghia stephanieae, assembly GCF_034508935.2. Classification (NCBI taxonomy): domain Eukaryota; kingdom Metazoa; phylum Mollusca; class Gastropoda; order Nudibranchia; family Aeolidiidae; genus Berghia; species Berghia stephanieae. The sequence goes on from NC_088364.1 coordinate 2,781,716, forward strand.
TGTTTTAGCCATTGTTATTGGAGAGCTATGAGCTTATTCTCACCACAAGTAAATGTTTTAGCCATTGTTATTGGAGAGGTATGAGCTTTATTCTCACCACAAGTAAATGTTTTAGCCATTGTTATTGGAGAGGTATGAGCTTTATTCTCACCACAAGTAAATGTTTTAGCCATTGTTATTGGAGAGGTATGAGCTTTATTCTCACCACAAGTAAATGTTTTAGCCATTGTTATTGGAGAGGTATGAGCTTTATTCTCACCACAAGTAAATGTTTTAGCCATTGTTATTGGAGAGGTATGAGCTTTATTCTCACCACAAGTAAATGTTTTAGCCATTGTTATTGGAGAGCTATGAGCTTTATTCTCACCACAAGTAAATGTTTTAGCCATTGTTATTGGAGAGGTATGAGCTTTATTCTCACCACAAGTAAATGTTTTAGCCATTGTTATTGGAGAGCTATGAGCTTTATTCTCACCACAAGTAAATGTTTTAGCCATTGTTATTGGAGAGGTATGAGCTTTATTCTCACCACAAGTAAATGTTTTAGCCATTGTTATTGGAGAGGTATGAGCTTTATTCTCACCACAAGTAAATGTTTTAGCCATTGTTATTGGAGAGGTATGAGCTTTATTCTCACCACAAGTAAATGTTTTAGCCATTGTTATTGGAGAGGCTATGAGCTTTATTCTCACCACAAGTAAATGTTTTAGCCATTGTTATTGGAGAGGTATGAGCTTTATTCTCACCACAAGTAAATGTTTTAGCCATTGTTATTAGAGAGGTATGAGCTTTATTCTCACAAGTAAATGTTTTAGCCATTGTTATTGGAGAGGTATGAGCTTTATTCTCACCACAAGTAAATGTTTTAGCCATTGTTATTGGAGAGGTATGAGCTTTATTCTCACCACAAGTAAATGTTTTAGCCATTGTTATTGGAGAGGTATGAGCTTTATTCTCACCACAAGTAAATGTTTTAGCCATTGTTATTGGAGAGGTATGAGCTTTATTCTCACCACAAGTAAATGTTTTAGCCATTGTTATTGGAGAGGTATGAGCTTTATTCTCACCACAAGTAAATGTTTTAGCCATTGTTATTGGAGAGCTATGAGCTTTATTCTCACAAGTAAATGTTTTAGCCATTGTTATTAGCCGAAGAAGGGTTTTCATTCTGTCATATTCATTTTTATAAATATCACATCAAGAATCATTGCTTGAATGTCTACAGAATGTATGAGAAATCCTCTAAATGCTTAGCGAAAGAACAAGCCCTGTGCCCTGGATTTGTATCTACCCACATGTGGTCTGCACAGATAGCCGTGGACAGAGCCAGAATGCTGTGTGACCAGACCAAGACCACCAAACAGCCCAGTAAGTTAGGCTTGTCAGAGAGGTTGGATACATGGGTGAAAAGTGTATGAATAAAACAGGAAATGAAATGGGTAGGAAAGTGCTAGAAGACAACAGAGAATAAAAACTTTCCGGCAGCGATGGGGGCTCGGTCCCGCGACCTTACTGGTATGTCGACTTCGCCTGGCCGGGGAGATCGTGACTCTACCGTATGAATTTTCCACGACCATAGAACAGGCCTCCTTTGAGCATTTCTGGTAGATATTACGTTATATAAAAGCTCCAAAAAATATCCTTGTTCATTTTACTTATATTGATAAGCAGTAGGTTGAAAGAGAAAGAAGGTGGGGTTCTGGTTGGGGTCTTTAACCTCCCATGGTGGGGCGGAGGTCACGCGGTGTCTTTTATCCCCTTGTATCTGTCGACTTGCTTTCTGTTTTTGTTTTGGAATGGGATTACTTGGTTTTGTCCTAGCTCTGACTGGAGTCCTTAACTAGGAAGGGAACAATCAAATGTATAGTTATAGTTTGGGAGATGATATTATTTTCCTTGTAAATCATCTCTCTGTTATGTGTTGTTTCATTTTTATTTTTAAATTTTGGTTGTTGTTGAAATTATTTTCAGAGCAAGAAGGTCAAATTGCAATGTGTGTAAGCAACAAGGTGATGAGTTCCTGTATGCTACACAGTCAATTGCCAGACACGGATGATGGAAAGAGGAGGACGGAACCCCTGGGACAAAAGGATATTTGTCTGTAAGTGGCATAGACATACATAGACTCTCAACACCCTCTAATGTTTCTAGAGCCGATCATGCGTTTACTGAAGGACGTGGCCTTTGAAATATCCAGGCCTGTAAATCTTCCGTCTATTGTCGGATTTCCGACAGTACGATTTTGCTCTATAAGTGCTAATATTTTTTAAAAAAAAAATAATAGTAAAAATAAAATTCGTAACGTCAAAGAACAGAACCAATAAAAAAAGAAAATAAAAGACTTTTATTTCGTTCCTCGAAAAAATTAGATTCCGTTTCAAATGTAGACTAAAAAAAAACAAAACAAAAAAACTTTTTATTTGTCGCATCAAAGGCAAAACAAAACTCGCCGTCTATCAGTTAACTATAATATTATCATGCCACCTACATGCTCTGCTAACGTGACGTGGATGTATTCACTGCCTGGCTACTGTGCCACAGCCAGAGAGAAAGGGTCGCGAAGTTTGCGCGAGTCGTCTTCATACACTCCCACACCAAGTCAGTAAATAATGCATGCACAGAGGTGTGTCGAACCGGACCGGAAGGTTTCTCAAGCAAAAGAATCAACGTAAGCATTTAACACAAACAGGAGCTAGACCTGTAAATTCTCAGTCAATTAACTGAAATCAGTCAATTTGTCAAATTCAAATATTTAAAAAAAGAAAAGAAAGAAAGAAAGAAATGAAAAAAGAAAGAATTCACAAATCGTAGTCGAATGACCGTAAAGTAATTAGGAGTGTTCCACAGCGCTACGCAGAGCTCATGGGGACCGTTTATATTAACGATGTATATATTGCCAAGACTAAGCGACGCTTTTTATAAAAGGCGTGTCTGAACACATCCCTGGGTATTTTCACACATCCTTCGTTAAATTATTTTTTCACTTTCCAAAGCCAATTTTAACTGAGCCACCGAGCGATAAATTTCACTGTTTCATCTAAGCCAAAATTGACCACAATTACCTGGCGAGTCTCAAAAGTATGATAAAGTAAATTGCGAATGCCGGAAGTCCGTTATGTAGACACCTTCAAATCGAAAGTTAGGAGAGATTGCTACAAAGCACATTTCGATTGCCTCACGTTGTAGTTGTAAACAAACTGGTTGACCGTTTCTTCACTGATTGGGTACCTAATTATAAGGAACAATGGTAAGTAGCCTAATTAATTCCAGCGCAAATTAGGACGTTTTCTGCCATTGTTTTGTTCAAGCGTGCTTGCTGTTTACTGTGGCGATTTACTATTCATTTCGATTCTTTGGATTTGTCCGCTACCGCTACGCCTGCCGAAGTTTCTTCAATTGATAATTCATTTCTACTTAGCCTAATAATTCAGTGTATTGGCCAGAAGTCATATTTATTTCTTTTTTGTTTATCTCATTAACTGATTGAAAATCAAGTTTGCTCATTGCTACATTATTTTAATGTTCTCACAATGCCTGAGCTGTTCGTGGATCACAATTCAGACTTGTCGAGCATCGATAAAGATGTGAGGAATAAATTCAATTGGTCATGGCTAGAAGTTAAAGATGGCAATGGTGATTATTTTTCTGACTATGTCAGAAAAATTCCAGAGGCAGGAATCGGCTTTTGTTTGTATTGTTGTCAACGTTTGAAGTATGGTCACAAAGGTATAGGCTTTCTCAAAAGGCATGCACAGTCTAAGTCACACATTGGAAGAAGGAATTCAGTCAAAGGAAATCAGTCATTGCCAGCTTCTTTTCAAATGTTAAATAGTTTAGAAAAGGGATCATCCCATGTCAGTTCTACTCATACACATCCTTATGGTGTTGCCCCAAATGTTTGTAAAGCTAGTGGATCCAGGCTGAATCAAAATTCTGAAGATCATGTTTCACCACCATTACCACCACTGCCTCCAAGTATGAAGGATAGGATAGCTCATCAAGAAGCTATTATTTGTTCTTTTATTGCTGAGCATTCACTAACTCTAAGCATGACACCACACCTAATAGGACTTGCCCAGCTTCTTTCTCAAGATCACAAAGCTCTGCAATCTTTAAAAATGGAAAGACAGACTGCCACATATAAATTAAAGTTTGGCCTGAAGGAAATACAGAGGAAGCGATTGATCGGGAAGATGAAGGAGAACTATTTTTCAATAAATTTAGATGAAGCCACTACAAAGCATGGGAAGAAAAGGGTCCTCAATATTCTTGTATGTTTTTATGATGTGGACCTGGAGAAATCTGTTGTTTATCTTTATGCTTCAGTTGAACTGTTTACAGTAAATGCAGAAACGGTATACAAAAGTGTCATTGATATCCTGGTTCAAGACAACATCCCTCTTACAAATTTGATCACTGTTTTGTCAGATTCTGCTTCTTATATGAGAGGTGAACATAATGGATTTTTTATGAAACTCAAGTCTGACGCCCCTCATCTTGTGGATATTGATGGTGACATTTGTCATCATATACATAATATTACAAAAATATTTTCATCTTCAATTGATCCATCAAGTCATATTTCAAAATTGCTTGATGACATTTTCAGGGACATTGAATACAGTGCAGATATAAGACGAGATTTTTTTATCGATTTGTCAATTTCTCAACATAAAACGTCTACTCCCTAAAGAGAGAGTTTGTCACAGGTGGTTGAACATACTGGATTGTGCCCAACGTTATGATGAGTTAAAGGATAGCATTTATGTTTTTTAATTCTCTTGGTTGTCAATAAAGGATAAATAATTGTTTCAATCAAGCATTATGGATGTTTTCAAGCACAGATCCACTTCTGAAAATAGCAGACAAGCAATTTATAAAATAATGAGGAGACTTAAGTCAAAAAAATTGACAGTGGCTGGGAAAGAAAGGAAATCAAGAATATGTCAAAAGATTTTTGATTTTTCATCCAAAACAACAGTGCTTTTTGATGTGATTTTATATGTATTTCCTCTTTTCAAGAGATTTGTTTTGGCATTTGAGCAACATAAACCAATGCTTCATCTTTTGCACGACGAACAAGTCAATATTTTTCGGAATTTTTTGCAATTTTATATTCGACCAGAATTTATCAGGGAATCTAGCAAAGATTTGCATTCTATTGATTTGTCAAAACCAGAAATTTATTTACTTTACGAACATGTTAATATTGGAAGATGTAGTGAGACCAGATCCCTCTCTAAGCTAGGACGAGAAGAAAGAAATAGTTTCCTCAAGTTATTATTTGAAGCTTACAAAGCTACAGGCATTTATACGCAGAAAAAGCTGCCCCTCAATAATCCATTTCTAAGGACTCTTTCTTTATTGGACCCCAGGGCTTTTGGATTTGGCGACACTGCAATGGCATTGAAAAAGCTGCCTTCAATGTTGAAATCAATAAATGCTCCAAATTTTGACAATGAAATTATGATGTAACAATCAGACCCAAGTATTCACCCTGTTGATGTTGACTTGTCCCTTGATTTGTGGTGGACTAAAGTTTTCAAACTTGCAAAGTACCATTCTGTTCAAAAGGTAGTGAGTGCATGCTTGTCTATTTTCACAGGTCCAAGAGTTGAACAGTCATTTAGCATTATGAATAACATCATCACTACTAATAGCACAAGTTTACTAATTAGCACATACGAAGCCTACATGTATACTAAATATGAATTGCTTGCTTTGAATACCACAACATTAAAGAAATATGCAAGACCTAATGCTGTGACCTCACCAATAGATTCTTCACTTGCATATCACATGCAGACAGCATCATCAAGACATAATGCAGACAGCAGGAAAAGACAAATATCATCAACTGACCAATTGCCTTCAGCAAAACGTTCTCGTTGCTTATAGCCATGGAAATGATAAGATATAGACCTAATTTTGTTTTGTTTTCCAATATATTTTTGCCTTGAAATGGACTTGCATCATTCAACAGTGGTGATATGATGAACAAAAGCTTGTTTTGCTTTCTTTTTTAAAATCTGGAATGTTTAATGTCAATAGTTTTTATAGTTAATGATCAGATTTGAGGTTGCTTTGTGTGGTGTACATACTTGATTGTGGCAATTAGTTTCTTTTGAAAGCCTATAGCTGTAATTACCTCATCAGTAGAAACTTTGTTTGGAGCATTGTTAGTCTTTGATGAAGTCTTCTTTACTGATATGAATGACTTGCTTATTTAGCATTCCTTCTACATCAAATCAATGGCAGTCATACTTCCAGTAAGTAATAACACCCACTATTTTAATGTATTGTATTTATCACTCTCCTCTCTAATGATGCCCTTATTTAAAAAAAAAACAAACTTGAATCTTCAGTTTGTCGAAGAGTGTCAGTCAATTTTTATAGAGCTCATTTACAGGTCTAGGAGCGAAGATACGCAGCTTTCCATGTCAAAAGTGTAGGAATTGTTCTCTTCCTTTCATTTTACAACTAACTCAGACCTGGGCCCTCAAATATAATTGGGATTTTTTTTTTTTTTGGTACCATGAAATAAGGACCTCGTTATAAATAAGTAGGGGAAAGTAACATGATTTGACTATTTTTGTCCTGTTGTGTCTATTTTCAAAAAGTTCCGACAATTTTTTCACCAACCATTTACAGGCCTGAATATCACAGCCACTATCAACAATTACATTTTCTTGAAACAATGTGCTAGCAATGAGAGAGTTGATGTGTGATGGAACCGGAACATACAGGTTTAGTTTCCCACTCTCCAGAAGTTAGCTAGAGTATCAATGATAGTCTATCATCTCAATTGCTCTAAAAGTGGGGTTTAGGGCAGTAAATATGGGGCTAAAGGCAATCGTTCAACATTTTCCTACTTTTTCACTTTTTGTCACCATCAGCACTGGTGAATGCATGAGTGTGTGTGTGTGTGTGTGTGTGTGTGTGTGTGTGTGTGTGTGTGTGTGTGTGTGTGTGTGTGCGTTGCATGTCAAGGTTAAAGATATATGTTTGTACATCACACATATATGAGTACATTTAAATTGATATAATATCTTTACCATGTGTATCATTATTATAATCTTTCAATCAATAGATTTTTAGCATTCATATTGATATAAAGGGCATTCAAGGGATTTTAACCTTTTTCGTCCTATACCATATTATGTTATGCTATGTTATGTGAACAGATATGTCATTGGAAGTGGAACTCTTTTCACTTGATGAGCAAATAAGTCAGGCACTATCTTCCTTGTTTTTAAAAAAAAAATTAAAAATGTTTTTTTATTTTTAATAAATGTTTGACATGGAATTGTAGATTCAAACTTACAATATTTGGGATGCTGCCGGTGTTGTTGTGCACATTTTATGAGATTTTTTTTTTTTTTTTCCTTTTAAATTATCTTTCTGTCCGACATCAGATGTATGTCCTTCTGGGTGGGGTTCCTACCTCCCATAGTGGGCAGGGGGGTACATACTGTGTCTTCTATCCCCTTATAACTGTTTTCCAACATGCTTTCTGTCTTTATCTTGGAATGAGATTACTCGGTTTTGTCCTGGCCCTGGCCGGAGTCCTAGCTGGGAGGGAAACAGTCAAATACATAGTTATTGTTTTGGGAGATGCTATTTTTTGCCTTGTAAATCATCTCTCTGTTATGTATTATTATATTTATTTCTAATGTATAATGTAAGCATATGAGTGTATTCCTCTTTGTTGGATTTTGTGCTTGGGTCCTGATTAGACTTAGAGGTGATCTCAAACTAAGTACATTGGTGGTATGCCCTTGGAATCTACATCTGATCCCTATTTGTCCCCAGTTCCTCTATCTCTTACTTTTTCGTGGGTGCTTTAATTGTACTTCTAGAACTTTTTACTATCCCATTTTCTTCCTATTTACTGGCGCTGATATAACCTAAATGTGTTGCAAGCGCCGTAAAACCCTTAAAAACTTAAAAACAAAAACATGTATGTCCTTATCAGTATTATATCATGTATTAGATATTTTATTTGTGGTAATAACAAAAAAAAGTATTTGAAAATTGAGCTTTTACATAGTGCAATATCCACTAAGCATGCTCAAAGCGTTTTACAGGGCGTCCTGACCAACAACAACACGTAACATGTAGATCGAGACATGATGTCTGTTAGGCTATATTACAAATTTTTTTTTCCTGTCAGAGACAATGTTGTTAACGGCCAAGTACTCATTTTACACCCGATGACAGTGAGAGAATATTAGTAAAGAGCCTTTTCCAAGGACTCAACTATGCGCTGAGCGAGGCTCGAACCCATGACCTTCCGATCCGAAAGCGAAACCAGGAGCTTCCGATACATATACAGTGTATTTTATTTTTAGCAAAAGTCCAGGTTAGCTGATAATGCTTGGCTCAGATTAAACACTGTTTCCCTTTTTACTAAATCTTCTAGCATACTCGCCCTGTCACTTCAATGACCCGTATCTGTTGCGAGTGCTGTTAAATGCTAAGAACAACATCATAAACTTATTATTATTATTATAATTGTTATTTCTTTTCGTTTCATACTGCTCTGTATATGTATAAACTTCTCATTTTGGATGGGATTCCTGACCTCCCAAAGTAGGCAGGGAGGTCCATTCTATGTCTTCTATCCCCCTATGTCTGTGTTTTCCAACATGCTTTCTGTCTTTGTCTTGGAATGAGATTACTTGGTTTTGTCTTGGCCCTGGCCAGATACCCTGGCTGGGAGGGAAAGTCAAATGTATTGTTAGTTTTGGGAGATGATATTTTTTTCCTTGTAAATCATCTCTCTGTTGTGCATTGTATTATGTTTTTTAAATATTATATATTATTTGTAAAACATTTGAGTGCATTCTTCTTAGTGGGGACCTGCGCTTGTGTCTTGGTGAGACTTTTAGAGATCTCAAACTAAGTACTTTGACAGTGTGCTTTTAGAATCTCATCTGTCTCCTATTTGAACCAATTCCCCTTTTTCTTACCTTTTCTTGGGTTCTTTAATTGTCATTCTAGACCTTTTTGCTATCCCAATTTCTTCCTTTTTACTGGCGCTGATATGACCTTAATGTGTTGCAAGTGCCGTAAAACCCTTAAAAACAAAAACAACAAACTTGTCATTTTTTGGTGTTCCTTATTTCCTCAGTACCGTGGGGAAGTCATTATCCTGCATTGAGCACAAAACCCGAGACCAATCCAGTTGTGACGTCAGCTTGGTGACCAGAATGGCAGAGCAGTTAGAGGAACAGAAATCTCAATGTAAGTCTGTGTGTGTGTGTGTGTGTTTGGGGGGGGGGGGGGGGGGGGTTGGGTGGGGGTGCAGACTTGTTAATTTTCCTGATTACATTCGGAATGTCCCAATATTTTTTCTTGTCGTCATCATCATCATCATCATCATCATAATCCTCATCCTCATCATCATCATCATAGTCATCATCATCATCATCATCATCATCATCATCAACATCATCATCATCACCACCTCCACCACCATAAACATCATCATCATCATCATAATCCTCATCCTCATCATCATCATCATAGTCATCATCATCATCATCATCATCATCATCATCAACATCATCATCATCACCACCTCCACCACCATAAACATCATCATCATCAACATCATCATCATCACCACCTCCACCACCATAAACATCATCGTCATCATAATCCTCATCCTCTCATCATCATCATAGTCATCATCATCATCATCATCATCATCATCATCATCAACATCATCATCATCACCACTCCACCACCATAAACATCATCGTCATCACCACCTCCACACCATATAACATCATCGTCATCACCACCTCCACACCATAAACATCATCATCATCATCACATCATCATCACACATAAACATCATCATCATCACCACCTCCACCACCATAAACATCATCATCATCATCAACATCATCATCACACATATACATCATCGTCATCACCACCTCCACCACCATAAACATCATCATCATCATCACATCATCATCACACATAAACATCATCATCATCACCACCTCCACCACCATAAACATCATCATCACCATCACCACATCTTCATTTGAGTCCCAAGATTTGGGGCAGCGTGGCTCAGCGGTAACAGCCTTTGCTTCCTACCCGAAAGGTACCGAATTCGATCACCCGCGGCTGTGCTGTGTGGCCTTGATCAAGTCCCTTCGCCCTAGCTCAATTTACAGCGCTGCAAGGTTATTCCAGTCTTCCCTTGGAAAAGACCCTAGAGACCAATTTCCCCGTGGGATGAACAAAGGGAATTTTATTTATTTCTCGACTGCGTCTGTGACTGGTTGTCAACTCTGGTACTGGCACAGGGTAAAAATAATGGGGATATGCTGTTCTTTGGATGTCAGTATCTCCTTTACTGGATCATTGTCATTATTCAACGTGGACAAGTAGGGAAGAAAAGTGTTATGTTAAAAAACTGGTTCCTATTTCATTGGAAGTGTAAAGTCACTCTTCCATTGGCCTGGATACATACCTTGTGTAAATTATGTTTTGGTGTCGGAGTGACGGTATCTTATTGTCCAGTCTAAAAATATGCTGGTGCTCTTTCATCTCTCACAACTAGCAGCCATTTTGAACTGCCATAACTTTGTCAAAATTCGACAGAATTAAAATTTTCAACTTTTTGTTTAAAGAGTACATGTGTAAGTTCAATTGAGCCAAATATGTCAATACATGAAAAAAGAAATGAACTCAGTAGGAGATTTGTCCCATTACTTTTTGACTCGCCCTCGTATATGAATAATTTCACCACTGTAAAGAGTTAAAATTGTCATTGTTAAGGTTGCGAAACAAATGAATTAATTTTAAAATTGTATAGAATTTTCTACTCTTTGACATATCAATATTTCAATTCCAATAAGGTCTGATGTGTTGGAACATTTCCTTAGAGCGCCTCCTGTGTCTTCTATCCCCCTATCTGTTTTCCAACATGCTTTCTGTCTTTGTCTTGGAATGAGATTTCTTGGTTTTGTCCTAGCGGGATACCCTGGCTGAGAGGGAAACCGTCAAATGTATAGTTAGAGTTTTGGGAGATTATAGTTTTTCCTTGTAAATCATCTCTTTTACTGGTGCTGATATGACCTAAATGTGTTGCAAGCGCTGCAAAACCCTTAAGATAATTTTAAAAAAATAAAATTATAGTGCCTCACATTTGATCGAACAAAGACCCAAATTTGATTTCATCATTATTTTATTCTTTTATTTCAGGCAAACAGTTGGGATATCCCACCATAAGTAAGTTTCCATTTTAAAAAACTATATAATATTGTTTTTTCTTGCAGTTCGGGTTATCTTTTGAAAATAAGACATTTTGACATCAAGTTGAGTAAGACACAATTACCTGCCAACCCTTCCTCTTTTAGTGGAATCATTCCTATTTCCAATCTTCCTTTCCGCCATTCCACCATTGCCTCTAAAATAATGATGAGAACCAAAAAAAAAAAAAAGAAGGGGGGGGGGGGGGGGGGTGGGCAGGGGGAGAGAGAGATGGATGTGAAAGTGATTTTTAAAAAAATATTTTTCATGATTGCCAAAAGTGAAGTAAGTAAGAAAATATATTGCACTCCTTTCCCCACTTTCCCCATTCCAGTCTATGTGGTCTTGTGGTATGACACATGTTTTCGGATCGGAAGTTCCTGGGTTTAAGCCTTGCTATGCGCATAGTTGAGTCCTTGGAAAAGGCTCTTTCCTCTTATTCTCTCACCATACTCGGGTGTGGAATGAGTACCTGACCGTTACTAGCATTGCCTAACAGGCGTCACATCCTGTCCTACATGTTAAGTGTTGCTGTTGGATGTGAAGGGTTGGCAGGCCTGGTCTAATTGGTCTATGGTCTTCAAACTGTTTTTGTTTTCGTTCATTCTTTTGTCCAAATTCAGAGACCTCTCTATCTATGCAAACCAAATGACAAGACAGTATTTTCTTTTGTGCCACAGATAAAGCAATAATGAAAATGCAGCCAGCACCAGTGTTAACTCTAACGCTTGCCACTATGTCAGCCATTGTACAATTCTACCTGTGAATCTCACTCCACCTGTTACGACAACAGACAGACATCTACAACAACAAGTATCATCTCATCCATCATTTACCCCTCGTCATGATGTCATCGTGGTGGCTTTGGAAAAGAAAATTACAAATTATTTTCCACAAAAATTCTACTTATCGCATATGTGACCCATCAGCTCAGTGTGGTAATATGTCAAGTCAAGGTTAACTAGATGTCATAAGGGGATTTTAATTTTAAAATGTACAAAAATTTGAAATTTTAAGTTTTTGTCAACCTAGAAAATTCTATTTATTCTTGTCAATCAAAACAAAAACATAACTAGTTGTCCCCTGAATACACAAAAATGCTGGAATGCGATCCTTTTCTTATTTCGGACCCTCTGTTGGAACGCCTTACCACAGGTCATTCGTAAAAAAGATACTTTGTCTACTTTTAAACGTTCGCTTAAAACTTATCTATTTCGATTTTAGTAGATGATATGAGAAGCAAGATAGGCGTCTAGTTTGGGTTGTGTGTGTGTGTGTGAGTCAGTATGTCTTAGCCAAAGTAATTTGTAATTTAAGCACTTTGAGTCTGATGTCTGGGAGTTATAGTGCTATATAAGTTTTCAGCATCATAACACAAATCTCAAGAAATGAAGAGAGTAGGAAAATGCTAGAAGAGAACAGAGAATAAAAACGTCGTGACAGCGATGGGGGCTCGAACCCGCAACTAACTTGTACGGCAACTCTGCCTGGCCGGGGAGATTGTGACTCTACCGTACGAGTTATCCATGGCCCCTGGGGTTGTCATACCAGTAAGGTTGTGGGTTCGAGCCCCCCATCGCTGCCGCAGCGTTTTTATTCTCTGTTGTCTTCTGGCACTTTCCTTCTCACTGTATTTCTTGTTATTATCAGCATAAGTGCCTGCTCCACTCACTTTTCGGAACACCAATAAGTTTTGTCTTATAGAGTTTTTAGCATCTAACCAACTCTGCCATAATAACATGTACACATTGTCATATTATTGTTATGAAAGAATAACAACTGGGTGGGGGTCCTGACCTACCATAGTGGGCAGGGAGGCACTTACTGTGTGTTCTATCCCCCTGTATCCTGGATGGGGTTCCTGACCTCCCATAGAGGGCAGGGAAGCACTTACTGTGTCTTCTATCCCCCTGTATCCTGGGTGGGTTTCTGACCTCCCATAGTGGGCAGGGAAGCACTTACTGTGTCTTCTATCCCCCTGTATCCTGGGTGGGGTTCCTGACCTCCCATAGTGGGCAGGGAGGCACTTACTGTGTCTTCTATTCCCATATATCTGTTTTCCAACATGCTTGGAATGAGATTACTTGGTTTTGTCCTGGCCCTGGCCAGATACCCTGGCCCTGGCCGGATACCCTGGCTGAGAGAGAAGCAGTAAAATGTATAGATATTGTTTTGGGAGATGATTGTTATGTATTATTATATTTGTTATTTTGATTTTATAATGTAAGCATTTGAGTGTATTCCTCTTTGTTGGATTTTGTGGTCGTGTCTGAATGAGACTTATAGGTGATCTCACACTTAAGTACATTGGTTGTATGCTCTTGGAATCTACGTCTGATCCCTATTTGTTCCCAGTTCCCCTATGTCTTACTTTTTCTTGGATGCTTTAATTGTTGTTCTAGAACTTTTTACTATCCCATTTTCTTCCTTTTTACTGGCGCTGATATGACCTAAATGTGTTACATGCGCCGTAAACCCTTACAAACAAAAACAAGAGAATTGTAGAAATGAAATTCGCCTATTGCTCCAATGGGAAAATTTGTTGTTTAGATTCCAGTTCAAGTATATGCAAATCAGCCAGGTGTCATCCCCTGACAGGGTCAAGGGTCACAGGGCAATATTATTGTTTTTTTATTATTATTATTATTATTATTATTATTATTATTATTATTATTATTATTATTATTATTATTATTATTATTATTATTATTATTATTATGAGTATTATTATTATTATTATTTATATTATTATTATTATTATTATTATTATTATTATTATTATTATTATTATTATTATTATTATTATTATTATTATTATTATTATGGTGATGATGATTTTTATTATTATTATCATGATAATTATTATTGTGTTTGTTATTCAGAGCTGTAATATTGTGGTGTGTTTAGCGTTAAAGGGACAATAATAGCTATATATATAATATATGCTAACCCTTTGGGCTGATCTAGTCTAATAGACCCAGCTACCCATTCACTGCCAAATGGACGGACATCAAACAAAAAGTAGTCCCTTAGAGTTGTTAAGCCCATTGGGCCGAAGTTTATCCTGGTTTCTGTAGCACAAAACGGACTATAGTAATTGCTTGCTACCCTTTGCATAGGACGTATAAGAGGGGGGGTGGGATTGATCTTGGTCTCTTTAATTGTGATGCAAGTGATCTTCCAACTGAACTATCGGGATCCCCTGCCTGGTGGACAGAGGGGTCTGATGAATTTTTTTTTTTTAGAAACGATAGAGCTGTTTGATATGAGTTTGGTCATGATCCATGGATAAATTGAAAGGTCCCAAGTGAAGTGGGGCTTGAACTAAGACCCTCTCAATATTACTGATTAGGCTTCCTGGCCTCCCATAGTGGGCAGGGTGGCAGTTACTGTGTCTTCTATCCCCATATATTATCTGTTTTACAACATGCTTTCTGTCTTTGTCTTGGAATGAGATTACTTGGTTTTGCCCTGGTCCTGGCCATGTGCTTGTCTTTGAGGGAAACAGTCAAATGCATAGTTATTGTTTTGGGAGATGATATTTTTTTCCCTTGTAAATCATCTCTCTGTTATATTTGTTATTTTGAATGTATAATGTAAGCATTTGAGTGTATTCTTCGTAGTGTGCTGTTGGAATCTACATCTGTCCTCTATTTGAACCAATTCCCATTTGTTCTACTTATTCTTTGGTGCTTAATTGTAATTCTAGAACTTTTTACTATTCTGTTTTTCCCTATTTTTTATGACCTTAATATTTTGCAAAAGCTGTAAAACCCTTAAAAACAAATAGAGGGGATTTCTCTTTTTAATTTTTGTACATATTTTTTTCAATGATTATTTTTAATTCATGCTCTATCATATAAATATTAATTGTTTCTTTTTGCTTAAAAAAAATATTTGTTTCACTGTATATTTTGAATGCATGCTCTGTCATATAAATACATACATACACCTCGTGCCAAAGACGTAATATTCATACCTAAAGATTTAATGTTCAAATTTTTCTTTGTGTTCATTTCTATTTTAAATGATTATTTGTAAATTTTGATTAATCAGATAAGGTTCTTGACGTGTTACCATGTTTTGTTGTCTTTCTGGTAGCAATGACTATCCCGCACAAATCTTTGGGCCTCTTTTTCGCTCACGAAGTGCCCGAATTTGCGTCAAAATATGGGACGAAGCCGCTTCGTATATGCTATTTTAAAAAATTAATTACGACGCTGTTTATCGATGAATATGACTGAAAGTTGGCACACAGTTAGAAAAAAGGTCATTTTAGATTATGTCAAGCGACAAAACTCGCGCGATTACCAGAAGACCGTTAAAAATAGATTTTTATTCTTTGGAGTAAAATATTTCTAAAACTGCCGGGCGTGGAGGTTTTGTCGCGGACAAGGTAATACATGAACATTTCTTCTTTTTGGTTGTAAAATTTCATATGAATATGACGAGTACTTTTCCCGTATTTTACAAAACACCATCCTAATTTGCTCTTCAAGTTTCAATCTTTTAATCTATTTATTACGCAAGATACAACCAAAGGTCGAAAAAAAATGCCGAAAAAGCGTCCCATATTTTCGCGTTTTTTTCCTCTTTGCGGGTCATCCAAATAAATGACACCTTTGAAACTGCATAACTTGTTTATTTATGAATGGAGTTTCAAAATTCAAAAACATTTTTACTCAGTGGAGATAGGGCTTTGATTTTAGACAAAATTTTTCCTCAAAAAGAGAAAAAAACATTTTTCATAGTCCTTGCTACTTTCTGGTAAAGGCTGTGATAAATGCTATAACAAGTTTACGGTCATTTATCTTTTACCATATTTGTCGTTGCATGGCCATTAGTTTTGCAGCTGTGTGGGTATGACACTTGCTTTCGAATTCGAAGGTCCTGGGTTTGAGCCTTGCTCGGGGCATAGTTGAGTCCTTGGAAAAGGCTCTTTACTCACATTCTCTCACCGTACTATGGTGTAAAATGAGTATCTGTCTGTTAAAACATTCTGCATGTTACGTGTTGCTGTTAGTCAGGGGTAAAGCACTTTGAGCACGTTTAGTGGATATTCTGGGTGAGGTTCCTGGCCTCCCAATGTGGACAGGGAGGCACTTACTGTGTCTTCTATCCCCTTATATCTGTCTTCCAACTCACTCTCTATGTCTTGGAATGAGATTACTTGGTTTTGTCCTGGCCCTGGCCGGATACTCTAGCTGAGAGGGAAACAGTCAAATGTATAGTTAGTTTTGAGAGATGATATTTTTTTCCTTGTAAAACATCTCTCTGTTATGCATTGTATTATGTTTTCTTGATATTATATACGTTTGTAAAACATTTGAGTATGTTCCTCTTAGTGGGGACCTGTGCTTGTGTCTGGATGAGACTTTTAGGTGATCTCAAACTAAGTACTTTGATAGTGTGCTCTTGGAATCTACACCTGTTTCTTATTTGAACCAATTCCCCTTTGTCTTACTTTTTCTTGGGTGCTTTAATTGTAATTCTAGAACTTTTTACTATCCCATTTTCTTCCTTTTTACTGGCGCTGATACAACCTAAATGTGTTGCAAGCGCCGTAAAACCCTTAAAAACAAAACAAAAAACAAGTGCCGTAAAACCCTTAAAAACAAACAAAACATGAGTGGATATTGCACTATATAAATAGCTCAATGTTTCTTTTTTCAAGTCACCTTGTCACCTATGATGATATAATTGATATGTACAGATATTTCCTCTCACAAATTTGGCCATGATATTTAATTTGGGTTTTTATTTTGATAATTTTTATTTTTTGTCTCTCAGATTCAGATTTTCAAACTTAAATTTTAGACTAAAAGTAAAAGTCTTTAATGTATTTTATTCTACTTGAAAATATACCAAAAGGAACTTGACTTCATTACTTGTAAAGTTATTATTGAAAGTATAAATCCTAATACTATTGGAAGAAACCGTGTATTTCTGCTGGGTCAATACAGATTATTTCTTGTTTGTTCATTGTGACACACCTCTGTAGTATTTTGATGTAACTTACTTCTTTACCACAAATTATATGTCATCATTTGTCATCAAATTTTTCTAAATGGTATTAAATGGGGATGAACGCGATGTGTACATGTATACAGGTCTGACATCCGGACGCAATTATGGGCCTAGTTTAACATTGTTGTAATGGACAATATTTTGCATCATTTTTTTTTAGGTTTCCATTACAACAATGAGCCCAAAATGAATTGGGTTATCAGACTTGCAAATATGTGCACGTCATAAGAACCCCGTGATCAGACTTGAATTGAATTCTCAGCTTATAAAATGTTGAGTTAAAATAATCACTTGTAATGGAGGAGTGTGATTTTTTTATTTCATAATTATCTTAAAACTTCTGGGTGGGGTTCCTGACCTCCCATAGTGGGCAGGGAGGTACATACTGTGTCTTCTATCCCCTTATATCTGTTTTCCAACATGCTCTCTGTCTTTGTCTTGGAATGAGATTACTTGGATTTCCCTTGGCCCAAGTCCTAGCTGAGAGGGAAACAGTCAAATGCATAGTTATTGTTTTGGGAGATGATATTTTTTTCCTAGTAAATCATCTCTCTGTTATGCACTGTATTATGTTTTGTATACGTATTATATTGATTTGTAAACATTTCAGTGTATTCCTCTTAGTGGGGACCTGTGCTTGTGTCTGGTGATCTCAAACTAAGAACTTTGAAAGTGTGCTCTTGGAATCTACATCTGTTTCCTATTTGAACCAATTCCCCTTTGTCTTCCCGTTTCTTGGGTGCTTTAATTGTAATTCTAGAACTTTTTACTATCCCATTTTCTTTCATTTTTACTGGCGTTGATATAACCTAAATGTGTTGCAAGCGCGGTAACTGGGTGGGGATCCTGACCTCCCATAGTGGGCAGGGGGGTACATACTGTGTCTTCTATCCCCTTATATCTGTTTTCCAACATGCTTTCTGTCTCTGTCTTGGAATGAGATTACTTGGTTTTGTCCTGGCCCTGGCCGAAGTCCTAGCTGGGAGGGAAACAGTCAAATGCATAGTTATTTTTTTGGGAGATGATATTTTTTTTCCTTGTAAATGATCTCTCTGTTATGTATTATTATATTTGTTATCTTCAATGTATAATGTAAGCATTTGAGTGTATTCCTCTTTGTTGGATTTTGTGCTTGTGTCCGGATGAGACTTATAGGTGATTTCAAACTAAGTACATTGGTGGTATGCTCTTGGAATCTATATCTGATCCTTATTTGTTCCCAGTTCCCCTATGTCTTACTTTTTCTTGGGTACTTTAATTGTAATTCTAGAACTTTTTACTATCCCATTTTCTTCCTTTTTACTGGCGCTGATATAACCTAAATGTGTTGCAAGCGCCGTAAAACCCTTAAAAACAAAACAAAACAAAACAAGCGCGGTAAAACCATTAAAAATAAAAACACACATGTTAAAACTTGAATTTCCTGACACTGGTCATTTAGGCTTTGAAATCAAACTTCTCTGAGATCAAGTTCACACCGACATAATACCAGATTACTACATTGGGTCACATCTGACATTGTCTTAACTCTCTCCTTGCCAGATATTTTCAGAATTTTACCCTAAACATCATACTCACCCAACACAAAAATCGATTTTTCAAACAGATTAGCAACGAGTATATTATATATTTTGTTCAGAAAAATGAGCTCTGCAACACAGTGTTGAGTATTTTATAGCTATAACTAAAACAAAATGAAGTCAGAATAAGAAAATTGTTGGCTGCATCGAAACAAATGTGACGATTTTCCTATGGGTGGTAAGGAGTGGATTAACCCATTCAACCCTAACATTGACTATATCCGTAGTACACCCTGGGTTACTTTTACCCCCATGCACATTCATTACATTTTTCTGAGACAAATTATAGGCGTAGTATCAAAAGCTAATGTTTTTAGTTTTTACACGTTAATGATAGTTGAATAAAACTATGTACATGCTCATTTTTACTACAATTTATTTTTCCAGTTTTGAAAAGTAGCAAAAATCTCTAGGATTGAGTGGGTTAGCTGACAATGCTGATGTTTTCATCCCCATAATCCAACGTTTTCCATCTTTTTCCATTTTAGTAACTGGATTGCATCCCCCTCGGTCTCTCTTCCCCCGTTTCATTTTTTATAATACTAGTAAACAATGAGATATTTGTACTTTCAAAATGGCTGTTGATAATGAATCATCATTCTGTGTTTTGACCTCATTTTTGCGGGTGGTTGGATGGGAGCATCACCCTTGAATCATATACCAATGATGTTCGCATGGGTGTACGATCCGATAGTGATGTCGTTTCTTCTTCTCTTTACTAGCCTATCCTGCTTCTTTGGTTTGTGATTGTATTTTTGACAGGGGATATTTTTTTTTTCTGTAAATCTTCTGCCTGTTTGTTCTTGGTTATTTATAATTTAGCTTATGATATCTTCAGGTTATGATTTTGATTTACATTTGTACTATTTTTGTTAGATTGCTTGTTTTTTTGTTTCAGCGGTCTCTCATATAACCTCAATTGTGTTGGAAGAGACCTAAAGCAACAAACAAACAAACCTCATTTTTTAATGTCAAATTACTTCAAAAATAATCAGATCCATTTGAAAGATACTATATGTAAAATGCCATATAAAGCTACTGCTAGTCATTGTCAGTGTTACTCTAGACTCTGGGGCTCTCAAATTGGTTCTTTATTTTTCCCCTCTTGTAAGTATATTTCTCTTTTTAAAAAAAATCTAGTCCGGACATATTTATTATCCTGCGTTAATATTGTTATTGCTGTATTATTATTATTATTATTATTATTATTATTAGTGATCTCAAAATTAAGTGCTTTGGAATCTACATCTGTTCCCTATTTGAACCAGTTCCCCTTTGTCTTACCTTTTCTTGGGTACTTTAATTGCAATTCTAGAACTTTTTACTATCCCATTTTCTTCCTTTTTACTGGCGCTGGTATGACTTTAATATGTTTGCAAGTGCCATAAAACCCTTAAAAACAAAAACAAACAAATAAGGCAGAAAATGTACTTTTGACTTATTTTTTTTCTCCAATTCGGATTTTGTCCAAACTATTTTCAGATATTTTTGTTTATTGTGGCAGGTCTGTGCAAGCTGCTACTGCTTATTTTTTTAGATTATTTCTTTCTTTTTTTAAAAAAAAAATTCTTTTTTTTTTTAATAAATAAAATAATTCAAACTCAAAAAAATTATTTGTTGATGAACGCTAAGAGACCTGATGTCAGGCTCGAGTAGAATTAAATATTGTTCATTGTTTTGCAATGCTTGTTCATTCAATTGGAAGGGTGGTTTTCCAAATAAATTGTTATGGCCATTTCACGCATTTTGATATCGAATCGAGGTTTATTATTAATAGCTGTCATCAAAGTCAAAGCATTTCTTTACATTTTGTGATGTACAAGAGAAATGAGAATGAGAAAACTGTGGGTTGAATCATAACGATTGTGACCATTTTCCTATGGGTGGTAAGGAGACGGTTAAAATCAAAAACAAAAGAGGAACCAGTTTTTTTTCACATGACGACGTGTCTTCCCTATTGTCATGTCAATTCATACCGAGAATAATGTTGCATTGCAGTAAAACCCTTAAAAACAAACCAGTTTAACAAGTTTTGGGAAACCAGTCCTGAATTGTACTTTGCTGCTGAATGTATTTCATACTATATATTATATTATATTATATTATATTACATATAGCTTATTTTTTTCTCTATATATGTGCACAGTATTTACACAACCAACACAGATTATATTGAATACTTTGTTCAATGATGTACATGGTTTATTGCAATGTGGTTTAAAATGAACACTAAGCTGTGGACTTTTAATATTGGACAAATGAATTTAACAGCTTTATTACTGTTTTTTTTTTTTTGTTGTTGGCTGAAGAAGGGGTTTGAACCTGACATGTCTTGTGTTAAGTTTTTGGGGGTTTTTTTGTTGTTTTTAATTTTGGGGGTGGTGGGGGAATGATTTTTTTCTAGCTGTTATATTCACTTGTGCAATACTGTTTTTTTTTTTACAGTTCCCTCATATGGTTAAGATGTTGATAGTTGAGGAGCAGAGGTGTACAACTTGTCTGTTTGATTGTAGTCATCCCTGTTACGCAAGTACAGAAACCACGAATCTCCCATAGTGGGCAGGGAGGTACATACTGTGTCTTCTATCCCCTTATATCTGTTTTCCAACATGCTTTCTGTCTTTGTCTTGGCATGAGATTACTTGGTTTTGTCCTGATCCTGGCCAGATATCCTGGCTGAGAGGGAAACAGTCAAATGCATAGTTATTGTTTTGGGAGATGATATTTTATTCCTTGTAAATCATCTCTCTGTTATGTATTATTATATTTGTTATTTTGAATGTAAAATGTAGGCATTTGAGTGTATTCCTCTTTGTTGGATTTTGTGCTTGTGTCCGGATGAGACTTATAGGTGATCTCAAACTAAGTACATTGATGGTATGCTCTTGGAATCTACAGTACGTCTGATCCCTATTTGTTCCCAGTTCCCCTATGTCTTACTTTCTCTTGGGTGCTTTAATTGTAATTCTAAAACTTTTAACTCTCCCATTCTATTTATTTTTATTGGCGCTGATATAAACTAAATGTGTTGCAAGCGCCGTAAAACCCCTAAAAAACAACAAACAAACAACAAAAATCGATCGAGTGAAACAAATTTTAACCCTCTCCTTACCACCCATAGGAAAATCGTCACATTCGTTACGATGTAACCGACAATTTTCTCATACTGATGTTTCTTGTACATCATACAATTGGAAGAAGTGCTTTGACTACAGCTATAAGTACTAAACACTGTGTTGAAGAGCTCACATGTCACTTTTTGTTTGAGTAAGAAAAGTCTATTTTGTGCTGGGTGGGTGTGAAATTTCGGGGGAAATTCTAAAAATATCTGGTAAGGAGAGAGTTAAATAATTCACAGACGATATTCTCTTATTCAGAATGAGATTATATCATAACGATGCAAACATTCTGCAGTCTGATGTAGAGCTGAAAAATGCTCTGCAATGTCAATCTCCACCAAGACAAACACTACAAAATGTTGGGCCAAACACTTACTAATGACAGAGTGAAAATGGAGAGGCTTCGTATGGGAACAAAACAGACAATGGACGTTTCAGGTACAACCCATTCGTCAGCACAACAATACACAAGTTAACGAAGAAAACAAAATAACTTGTATCGTCTGTACTCAAAGGTGGTGCGGTATGAATACCCATACGAGGCCTCTCCATTTTCACTCTTTCGTTAGTATAGTATTTTCACGATCACTGGCTTCAGGCAGTCCCTACCGTTTTCTGCCAAACACTTAAACATGCAAATATTCTCCATATTGTGAAAATGGCCTTCAAAACTTTAAATTTCATCCAGAGAAATCTTCATCAATGATTTCTGATTTGTCATAAGATAAGATAAGATATACTTTATTCATCCAAAAAAATGGAAATTCGTTTACAGTACAGATGTGGCATGCATGAAATTTTTTCATTGAAAATGTATAAACACAAAGTTGAGAATCTATGGCGGCAATGTGTGTATATATATATATATATATATATATATATATATATATATATATATATATATATATATATATATATATATATATATATATATATGTAACGTATGCAAATGCACAAAAATGTAAAAATATGAATGAGATTACTTATTTTTGTCCTGGCCCCTGGTCGGATACTCTTGCTGAGATGGAAACAGTCAAATGGATAGTTAGGGTTATGAGAGATGATATTTTTTGTCTTGTAAATCATCTATCTGTTATGCATTGTATTATTTTTGCTTTATATATGTTTTTTAAACATTTGAGTGTGTTCCACTATGTGGGGACCTGTGCTTGTGTCAGGTGAGACATTTAGGTGATCTCAAACTAAGTAGGCTACATTGATGGTGTGCTCATGGAATCAACATCTGTTCACTATTTGAACCAATCCCCCTTTTTCTTCCTTTTTCTTGGGTAATTCAAGTGCAATTCAAGATCTTCGCTCCCATTTTCTTCCTTTTTACTGGCGCCGATATGACCTAAAATTAAATGTGTTGCAACCGCCTTAAGACCCTTAAAAACAAACAAACAAATAATATATTTCAACCAGTCCCCTTAGACGTCCCTTTTCTTTTGTTGTTTTAACTTCAAACGCCCTACTGTTCTCCTAATCATTTTCCCTAAACCAAAAAAAAAAAAAAAAAAAAGACAAAACAAAACAAAAAAACCCAAAAACAAAAACAAACAAAAGTAAAAGCATTTAAATTAAAATTGAATTGAATATTTACGTTACAATTTATTAGTATATATTTTGTAAGTAGTGATTCTTTCCCTTTTATCGGTACTTCTATTTTTGTGACTGAGCGGGTCTTTAGAGATGTCGACTATTTTTTAAGTAAAATATGAAAAATTCGAAAATATTCGGAAATTACCTATTTTAAGCGAGCCGCCGGGGTTACGAGTATTTATAAAGAGATCAGTTTTCTCATGAATTGGGGACTGTACTGGATTACACATTTATTTTGAAACTACACATCTTTCCCTCCCAAATTACACATTTCTGATTCTTGAGGTTGGCGTCTCTTGGTCTCCTTAAGACTAGAATCTGTCAGTTCTACTATTACTGCTCTTTATTTGAATAACTCACTAAATCCTAGAGATTTTTGCTACTTTTCAAAATTGGAAAAACTGTATTAGAAATGAGCATGTGCATAGATAGTTTTATTCAACTATCATTAACATGCAAATTTATTGTTTTTCTCTGCTTCTTTATGTGTGTGTGTGTGTGTGTGTGTGTGTGTGTGTGTTGCTTTCTCAACTTCTTTTAACTGACGCTGAAATGCGTCTAGCGCCACATAAATAAAAGGCACATGGAACCTACTTCTCTCCCCTTTTTCAACTTGCACTATAAGTCTATAGATAGCTTGGGTTGGGTTCCCGACCTACCATAGTGGGCAGGGAGGTACTTGCTGTGTCTTCTATCCCTCAATCTCTTTCCGTCTTTCTCTTGGAATGCGTTTTGTCTTGACTCTGGCCGGAGTCCTTGGCTGGGCGGGAGACAGTCGAATGTATAGGTATAGCTTTGGTAGATGCTATTTTTTGTCTTGTAAATCATCTCTCTGTAATTTACTGTTATTGTTATTTTTAAATTTTTAACATGTGATTTGTAAACATTTGAGTGTGTTCCTCTTAGTGGGGACCTGTGCTTGTGTCTGGGTGAGACATTTAGGTAATCTCAAATTAAATACACTGATAGTGTGCTCTTACATCTGCTGTCCCCCATTTGAACAAATTCCTCTTTTGACTTTACTTTTCCCTGGGTGCTTTAATTGTAATTCTAGAATTTGTCAATACCATTTTCTTCCTTTTTACTGGCGCTAAAATAACCTAAAAGCGCCGTAAAACCCACTTCCCTTACCTGCTGTCCGTTTCCATGTCGCATTTCTAGCTTCCTCCTGGAGTGAAATGACTTAGGAATCCTAAATTGTGAGGGAGTATACCTTCAGAGTCACTAGGTTTCTATAGTAATTGCTCGTTTCCATCAGGATAGGACGGGGGGTTTTTGTTGTTGAAAATTTGGGTGTACTAATTTTCTTTTAAAAAGTGCCCAAGTAACAGTATCACAAACTGAAAACAGACCGGTAAACAATGAAGGGGTGAGTACAGAAGACAAAAAAACAGAACCAGTAAGGACAACAACAAAAACGGTTTTAAAAAAGTTGCAGAAACAAAACAAAAATTGAACCAGTAAAGACATCAACATAAAAAAAAACCCCAAAACAGTAAGCAAAAATAACAAAAATAAAACCAAAAACTCGATGGCTGATCATTATTTTATAATCATTTATTACAGAATAATCAATACTGGCGACAAAATTATATATATATATATAAATATCAGTACTATAAATGGATGAAGCAGCATTAATTTAAAAAAAATAAAAAATTTGTGGATAACGAGAAAAGATGCAATGAGAGGCTCTCGTTACAGTAGTTTGACTGCACTGACTGTTGCCCAATACGTTTGTTAGAATACACCATGAAGAGGCCCCTTCCAATACTACCGAAAAAGTGAAAACTGAGAGGCTTCGTATGGGAACAAAACAATTGAGGACAGACGATACTAGTTATTTTGCATTTTATTTTATTTGCTTTCCACAATTATTTGTGTATTGTGCTGACGAAGCGTTTGTACCCGAAACGTCCATTTGTCTGTTTTGTTCCCATACGAAGCCTCTCCATTTTCACGATCACCGGCTTCAGGCAGCCCCAACCGTTTTTTACATTCCCACCCATGGGATGTACGAGTTGCCTCCCATTCCTACCCTTTTTTGTTGTTTGAAGCTAGTGAACTCCCACCCACCGGAAGTTACAAATCACGTTCATTTCTCCCACACCCCATGGGATGTCTTAGATGCAAATTATCTCTCTATTATGTACCGTTAAGTTTTCAGTCTGAACATTAAGTTTTTACACTCCGGTGTATTCCTCTTGGTGGAAATTTTACAAAGTCTCCCCGCCAGGACCAAGAAGAAAAAACCCTCGGCCATCTTGTTTGCTTTTTAGGGTTTTACAGCGCTCGCCACACCTTTAGGTCATTCAGCTCCAGTAGAAGGAAGAAAATAGAGTAGTCTAAAAAATAAAGTTACATATTTACAATCGAAAGCGCACGAAGGGTTCAAATAGGGAAAAGATGTGCGCACTGTGTACGTAACTTAGTTTGAGATCACCGAAAAGTTTCATCCAGACACAAGCACAGGTCCTCACTAAGAGAACTAATATGTTTACAAATCATTATATAGCCTATATTTAAAACAAATTTTAAAAAAAATTAACAGGACATAACAGAGAGATGATTTAGAAGGGGAAAAATATCCCCCAAAACAATTTTGACTGCTTCCCTCCCAGTTAAGGACTCCAGCCAGGGCTATGGCAAAACCAAGTTATCCCATTTCAAGACAAAGCCAGCAAACAGATATAGGGGATAGACAGACAATGTGTGGCCTTCTGCCCACCATCTTAATGCGGAACCCGGACATAGAGGAACATAGAAATGGAAATTAAAAGATAAAAAAGGGGGATAGCAGACGCAACAAGAGTGTCCTCTTCGTCCACGTTGGGAGGTAAAAAAGGCCCCACTCCCAATAAGATGGGATTGTCTTCACGCTTAAAACCCATGGTTTTCCTTTTGTTTTACGGCGCCAGTAAAAGGTAGGATGGTGAGGGAAAAAAATAATATACGAGCAATCCATCGATGTGCAAATTTTCCCATGACCTGAAAGTGCCCCCCCCCCCCCCCACCCCCCATACATCCACCCAGGCAAAGCAAAGGTTCCCGCCATGAAGGACACACTCAAATGAGTACATAGTACAATAATATACTTGTCAAAACCAACTAATAATATAATAGAATATAACAGTAGCAGAGAGATGATTTACAAGGGGGAAAATAAATCATCTCTCAAAAAAGGTAAAATATACATTGGACTGTCTCCTTCACAGCTAAGGACTAAGATGAAGAAGGTAAACAAAACCCAAACAAACCGAGCAATCACAAATTCAGAATAAAGACCGATAACATTGAAAGGGAAAGCATAATATGGGGGAATAGAGGACGGAGCAAATGGCCTCATGCCTACCATTTCATAATCAGAAGACACCCCCCCTCTCTCTCTCTCTCTCTCTCTCTCTCTCTCTCTCTCTCTCTCTCTCTCTCTCTCTCTCTTCCCCACCCCCCAACACACACACACGCCCAAAACCCGTGTTGTTTATTCTCTCTCGTCTTTGGCAATAACAACAATGATCATAATAATAATATCTATATATCAACCCACTCAATCCTAACACCGACTATATCCGTAGTTTACTCGGGTTACTTACCCCATGTCTATTTATTACATTTTTCTGAGTCAAATTACAGGCGTAGTATCAAAGCTAATGTTTGTATGTTTGCATGTTAATGATAGTTGATTAATAAAACTATCTATCTATGTACATGCTCATTTTTAATACATTATTTCCGATTTTGAAAAGTAGCAAAAATCTCTAGGATTGAGTGAGTTAATATAGTGGTGGGGATTGTCGGTTAAAGGGTGATGATGATGGTTTACACTGGTGATGGTAACGGGTGCCGTAATGACAATGATAATAGTTATGGCAAGTAAATTAATATGTTAAAAGATTTGATTTTAAGGGTTTTACGGCGCTTGCAACACATTTATTTAGGCCATATCAGCGCCAGTAAAAAGGAAGAAAATGGGATAGTAAAAATATCTATAATTACAATTAAAACGCCCAAGAAAAGGTAAGACAAAGGGGAATTCTTAAATAGGGAACAGATGTAAATTCCAAGAGAGCTCCCCACTAAGAGGAACACACTCAAATGGTTACAAAACATATATATGTAACACACAAATAATACAGTACATAACAGATACAAGAAAAAAAAATATCATCTCCCAAAACCCTAACTATACATTTGACTGTTTCTCTCCCAGCCAGGGTATCCGGCCAGGGCCTGGACAAAACCAAGTAATCTCATCCCAAGACAAAGACATAAAGCATGTTGGAAAACATAGAAGACACAGTAAGTACCTCCCTGACCACTATGGGAAGTCGGGAACCCCACCCAGAATGGTGATGATGATAATGATGGTTTATACTGGTGATAGTGCAATGGTAACGAGTGCTGTAATGACAAGGTTATGGCTATGGCAAGTAAATTCATATGTTATACATTATTTAAAACCCGGTGGCCATTTATATAAAACAGCTTGATATAACCACTAGAAACCCGGCATGGATATGAGACAGATAAAGGCCTAGAATTTGTTTTTGTTTTTAAGGGTTTTACTGCACTTGCGACACATTAAGGTCATGTCAGCGCCAGTAAAAAGGAAGAAAATGGGATAGTAAAGTAAACAGTTATAAAATTACAATTAAAGCACCCAAGAAAAAGTAAGACAAAGGTGAACTGGGAACAAATAGGGATCAGATGTAGATTCCAAGAGCATACCATCAATGTACTTAGTTTGAGATTACATGTTATAAGACTCATCCGGACACAAGCACAAAACCCAACTAAGAGGAATACACTCGAATACTTACATTATACATTCAAAATAACAAATATAATAATACATAACAGAGAGATGATTTACAAGGGAAAAAATATCATCTCTCAAAACAATAACTATGCAGTTGACTGTTTCCCTCTCAGCCAGGACTCTGGCCAGGGCCAGGAGAAAACCAAATAATCTCATTCCAAGGCCAAGACAGAAAGCAAATTGGAAAACAGATATAAGGGGATAGAAGGCACAGCAAGTCCCTCCCCGCCCACTTTGGGAGGTCAGGAGCCCGACCCAGTCACATGTTTCATGAAGTACAATGGATATTGGCTTTGACATTGACCACAACCCCACCCTTGGTTGTTTTTAAGGGTTTTACGGCGCTTGCAACAAATTTAGGTTATATCAGCGCCGTAAAAAGGAAGAAAATGGGATAGTAAAAAGTTCTAGAATTACAATTAAAGCACACAAGAAAAAGTAAGACAAAGGGGAACTGGGGACAAATAGGGATCAGATGTAAATTCCAAGAGCATACCACCAATGTACTTAGTTTGAGATCACCTATAAGTCTCATCCGGACACAAGCACAAAATCCAACAAAGAGGAATACACTCAAATGCCTACATTTTACATTCAAAATAACAAATATAATAATACATAACAGAGAGATCATTTACAAGGAAAAAATATCTCCCAAAACAATAACTATACATTTGACTGTTTTCCTCCCAGCCAGGACTCCGGCCAGGGACAGGAAAAAAACCCAAATAATCTCATGCCAAGACAAAGACAGAAAGCATGTTGGAAAACAGATATAAGGGGATAGAAGACACACAGTATGTACCCCCTGTCCACTATGGGAGGTCAGGAACCCCACCCTTCTGGGCATTTAAAAATTGAATTTTTATATAGAGCGATATTCATTAAACAGCAACTCTTAACATGTAGAACAAGACATGACGCCTGTTAGGCAATAATACATTTTTTTCCCGATAGAGATAACGCCGTTAACGGCCAGGTACTCATTTTACACCCGAGTTCGGTGAGAGAATATGAGTAAAGAGCCTTTTCCAAGGACTCAAATATGCACCGAGCGAGGCTCGAACCCAGGACCTTACCACAGTCACATTTGTTGACATCTTGTTTATACCGTTTGGAGACAATAGGTCACATTGAGATATTCATAACAGTGGCTGCTCTGTATCCCTCAACGAGGGTAACCTACCGGCACTGACACAATAACGGTCATGCTTTGAATCCTGATTTGTTTGTTTTTTAAGTGTTTTACGGCGCTTGCAACACATTAAGATCATATCAGCGCCAGTAAAAAGGAAGAAAATGGAATAGTAAAAAGTTCTAGAATTACAATTAACGCACAAATGAAAAGGTAAGACAACGGGGAATTGGTTCAAATAGGGAACAGATGTAGATTCCAAGAGCACACCGTCAAAGTACTTAGTTTGAGATGATACCTAAAAGTCTCATCCAGACACAAGCACAGGTCCCAACTAAGAGGAATACACTCAAATGTTTACCAATCATAATATAATATGTAAACTAAACATAATACAATGCATAACAGGGAGATGATTAACCAGGAAAAAAATATCTCCCAAAACTATAAATATACATTCGACTGTTTCCCTCCCAGATAAGGAACTCCGGCAAGGATCAGGACAGAACTAAGACAATGACAGGAAACAATTGGAAAACGGGTATGGTGGGGGGGGGGGGGGGGGGGGGGGGGGGATAGATGACACAGTATGTACCTCCCTGCCCACTATGGTTTGTTTTTATGTTTTTAAGGGTTTTACGGCGCTTGCAACACATTTAGGTTATATCAGCGCCAGTAAAAAGGAAGAAAATGGGATAGTATAAAGTTCTAGAATTACAATTGAAGCATCCAAGAGAAAGTAAGACATAGGGGAACTGGGAACAAATAGGGATCAGATGTATATTCCAATAGCACACCACCAATGTAATTAGTTTGAGATCACCTTTAAGTCTCTTCCGGACACAAGAACAAAATCCAACAAAGAGGAACACACTCAAATGCCACATTTTACATTAAAAAATAACAAATATACTAATACATAACAGAGAGATGATTTACAAGGAAAAAAAATATCATCTCCCAAAACAATAACTATGCATTTGACTGTTTCCCTCCCAGCCAGGACTCCGACCAGGGCCAGGAAAAAAACTATGTAATCTCATTCCAAGACAAAGACAGAAAGCATGTTGGAAAACAGATATAAGGGGATAGAAGACACAGTGTGTACCTCCCTGCCCGCTCTGGGAGGTCAGGATCCCCACCCAGTGCCCACTATGGGAGGTCAGGATCCCCACCCAAGAATCCTGATTTACGTCCCGACTTAATTCTGACCTCTTTGACCACCCGGCAATGGTTGGGTCGCTTGGCTTAACCCTCTCCATACCAACTATAGGAAAATCGTCACATTCGTGACGATACAACCAACATTTTACATATTCAAATTTCTTTTGTACATCATGGAATTTAAAGAAAATGAACAGTGTATTGTAGAGCACGTTTTGCTAAAGAAATTGTGTATGGCAAGAACTTTACTGCTATTGTGGTTGAGTGATAAAAAATATATTTTTGTGTTAGTTGGGTGTGAAGTTTTGAGGAAAATCCTGAAAATGGCTGGTAAGGAGAGGGTTAATACAAAAAACTTGCTGGAAAGTACTCTATAGTTAAACTGGGAACCTTTTTGAGGGTTTATAAATCAATGCGTCACTCCAATGTGCACTTATTTGCCAGGTCTGATAACACAATCAATTAATGGAAATCTCGCAAAATAGTATCCATTACAACAATGTTAAACAAGGCCGATATGTGAGCTCGGATGTCAGACCTGCTTTCGATTTCATCTATCCAATCAAACTGATTGTAAATTATTTTGATTTCACAGCATTTTTCAATTGATTTTAGAGACAGGAAAGTGGGTGAACTGTCCGCTGATTTTTTGTTTGTTTTTAAGGGTTTTACGGCGCTTGTAACGCATTTAGGTTATATCAGAGCCAGTAAAAAGGAAGAAAATGGGATAGTAAGAAGTTCTAGAATTACAATTAAAGCACCCAAGAAAATGTAAGACAAAGGGGAACTGAGAACAAATAGGGATCAGATGTAGATTCCAAGAGCATACCACCAATGTACTTAGTTTGAAATCACCTATAAGTCTCATCCAGACACAAGCACAAAATCCAACAAAGAGGAATACACTCAAATGCCTACATTATACATTAAAAATAAAAATAATAATACATAGCAGAGAGATGATGTACAAGGAAAAAATTATCATCTCCCAAAACAATAACTATGCATTTGACTGTTTCCCTCCCAGCTAGGACTCCGACCAGAGCCAGGACAAAACCAAGTAATCTCATTCCAAGACAAAGACAGAAAGCATGTTGGAAAACAGATATAAGGAGATAGAAGACACAGTATGTACCTCCCTGCCCGCTATGGGAGGTCAGGATACACAACCAGAAATGTCCGCTGATAAATCTCTATGAGACGTGGAGTGAAACGTTAGCATGCATTTCGATATCAATAAATATAAAGACAAGTTTTAAATTAAAACAAGAGGTGATGAAAACAACAACAACAACATCACAACAGTTGTATAAGATAAATAAAACAATTAGCATTTGAGTAAAAGTATTAAGCTTGATATACGTCCAGTTGTTGACGTTTGTGTTTTAGGGTTTTACGGCGCTTGGGGCAACACATCAATTTAGGTCATTTCAGCGCCAGCAAATTAAAAAAAAGAAAATAGGATAGCAAAAAGAATAATAAATTTCGATTTACAATTTAAAACACGAGAAAAAGTAAGACAAAGGAGAATGGTTAAAAAAAAAAAGATGTAAATTTCAAGAGCGTACCGTCAGTGTACTTAGTTTGAGATCACTTTTAAAAAGTCTCATCCAGACATAAGCGTAGGGTTTTAATAAGAGGAATACACTCAAATGCTTACGATAACTTTGTATTCAAAACAATACAATATATGACAGAGAAATTGTTTACGAGTAAAAATAGCACCTGGACACAAGCACAAAATCCAACAAAGAGGAATACACTCAAATGTTTACATTATAAATTCAAACAGCAAATATAATAATACATAACAGAGAGATGATTTACAAGTAAAAAAATATCATCTCCCAAATCAATAAGTATGCATTTGACTGTTTCCCTCCTAGCTAGGACTCCGGCCAGGGCCAGGAAAAAACCAAGTAATCTCATTCCAAGACAAAGACAGAAAGCATGTTGGAAAACAGATATAAGGGGATAGAAGACACACTATGGGAGGTCAGGAACTCCACCCAGGAGATCAGTGGCCAATAGGATTGCTGGAAGTTGTGAGTACTTTTCATGATGTGGGTTCTAACAGTTCAAAGCACGGCCAATGCATCAAACACATTGAAAACTGGTATAGATTGCCTGGTGTAGACGACAGCAATAGAGATAACACGTCACACGCTGTCAGAAACAACCGGACAATAATAAACAAACAAAACAACTAGAGCTTTTATATTGCGCAATATCCACTGTGTTCAAAGCGCTTTACAGAGGGTCCTTGACCAACACCAATACGTAACATGTAGAACAAGACATGACGCCTGTTAGGCGATATTACAAATTTTTCAACAGAGACAACGCTGCTGACGGCCAGGTGCGCATTTTACACCTAAGTACGGTGAGAGATTGTGAGTAAAGAGTCTTTTCCAAGGACTCAACTATGCGCCAAGCGAGGCTTGAACCCTGGATCTTCCGATCCGAAAGCGTGTGTCATACCACAAGACCACATAGCCGCACGTACCATAATACAATTGTGAATCTGGAAATAGGTAGATGAATATACTTAGGCCTGGTAAAATGAATAAGAACAGGTGATCCTACCACATGATGTAGATTAATCTGGGAATCACCCCCCCCCCCCCACCCCCCTACCCATGCCTACCGCCTGATCCAGTAGCTAACGTTTAAAAATAAAATAATCCTTCATTTACAACAATTACAATCAAGAAAATATATTATGTGTCCCATAGCCCAATATGGCGTGGTATCCGTCAATTTCAGAAAGATTTAATTTTGTATTAGATGATAACACGACAGAGAAATAGAAATATCACCAAGGACAACCAATGACGCGTAAGCAGCAAGGGGAAAGAATTCATGGCGGCCGACAACTGTGAAGACTTTGCTTTTCAAAGATCGAAGAGGTGCAAGGGGAAGTAAGCCTCACACGACAAGAAACGTCCAATAAATTTGTAATTGTCACTATTTGGTTGACGGCGTTAAGCTCACCCAGACATTGTAACTCAGTGTTACAGAGTGTTTATTCTTTAATGTATAGACATTCCATAAAGGAATATAGATTATATTATATCAAACAAGATGTCTAATGTCCATAGGAATATCCCATGTTGTCCAAAAGTGAGCAAATTGGGGATTAATCAACTTGACCAAAAATAAAAAAACAAAAAAAACAACCTCGAAAAAGCATGAAGCGGGGTTTAAACGCAGGACCTTCCGATCACAGTGTAACGCATTAATCACTCGGCCACTTGGCCCCCGTTCTTTTAAAAGCAGAATAAAATCCAATGGTGACCAAGATCACGAGTGCTAAA
This sequence comes from Berghia stephanieae, assembly GCF_034508935.2. NCBI lineage: Eukaryota > Metazoa > Mollusca > Gastropoda > Nudibranchia > Aeolidiidae > Berghia > Berghia stephanieae. The sequence goes on from NC_088364.1 coordinate 2,815,756, forward strand.
AACCCCCCTGAAGTCACATCCAGACGGAAAATGACTCACCCCCCCCCCCCCCCCCCCCCCCTGAAGTCACATCCAAACGGAAAATGACTCACCACGTTCAAGCAATCTATTGGACACTCATTGAATGGAAAAATCCAAGAACATCCGTGGTTTCACAATCCACTCAGGCTGTTGTTCTACGAGGAAAAGAAGACACGTTTTCATGTGAGGCTGGATGAGAAAACCCTGGAAGATGCGGCAAGTTTCGATTCGAGATATGAGCCAAAATCGAAGATGAAGTGTTTCCCATAGCAACAAATTTTATTCAGAAATTTTTTTAAAAAACCCCAATACCTTGGGTTTCAATAGACATAGAAAGAAATTTTAAAGTTGTAAATGATCAGAAAGGTGTGGTCTACACCACTGCATACATAACTCAATTTATGAAATTGCGCATCTATCCGGGTTTTCTCAGCCAGTCACACAAATATTTCCCCCTCAAAGTTAAAGTCACAAAAAAAAAAAATAAAAAAAAAAATAAATGAATAAATAAAAACCCCAAAAACACATTTGTACACGGGACGTAGCAAGTATTGAACCTGAACCCCGTCAACTCCAAAACATGACCAGCTTTCCATAGAAATAGATACTGTGGAATGGGAGGGGGGAATTAAAACTAGCCCCTTCCCCCCCCCCCCCCACCATTAATATGTATTATATAAATTGGTAAATTGTACATCATTTGATAGAGTTCATCCTTCCCCAAGAAAAAACAACATCGGACATGTTATTTCAATATCAAGATAATGTCAAAAATACATGTTAAAACGGTGGCTGTCTTTTTTTTTCTTTGATTGTTTTCGGATCTTGCAACAGAAAAAGATCAACGACAATAAAAAGGAAGAAAATAGGATCGTAAAAATTTCTAGAATTACGATTAAAGTACCCAAGAAAAAGTAAGACAAAGGGGATTTAGTTCAAATAGTGAACAGATGTAGATTCCAAGAGCATACCATCAATGTACTTAGTTAGAGATCACCTAAAAGTCTCACACAGACACCAGCACACGATCCCACCAAGAAGAATACACTCAAATGTTTACAAATTATATGTTAAAGATAACAAAAACAGTACATGATGATTTACAATGAAAAATATATCATCTCCAAGGATTCCTGTCAGGGTCAGGACAAGACTAAGAATCTCATTCCAAGACAAGGACAGAAAGCAATTGGAAAACAGATACAGTGGGACAGAAGACACAGCAAATTCCTCCCTGCCCACTGTGGTAGGTCGGGAACCCAGCCAGAAAACGGTGGCAAAATGGTGTTCGTCCGCTCATTCCACCGCACACGTCCACACCTTGATTCAATATCAACGTCTTTGAAAATCCAAGAGCCGCTCGATTTGTTCCCTGTAGCCTTTGGATTCTTTTACTCAGTACTTTCAGCCAATCCTGTTCCACAGATCCACACGACACTGTGACGTCACAACCAGAGTAAATGACGTGATCCATCCAACCTCAATAACCAATGGAAGATCCTGGTTGAAGACGTACACAAGTTGTTTTCATTCAATTCGCCAAACGCCTGGATATTTGAATCCCCTACCATACCGACACATCCCAGGAAATCACCGTGTAAGCCATAACACTAACACACAAAACTTAAGAGCACAAGAAATACCTCCAGGAGTTGTTGAGAAATTCATAGACAAAATCTTCAATGTATCCCAAATACAAAATACGATGTTATGACGTCATCCAATTATGATGTCTATCTCAATGACCGAAGTCATTTTAATGGAATTGCACAACCTTGAGTTCAATGTAGTCTGTCATCATATTATGTCAAACTGCTCAATATTAAAGTTACCGAACTCAATCTCAAAGCCAACACTTGACGAGGACGAGAGACGCATGCGCACAACCAACATGACGTTCTCTCTCTAATAACTTTTCCGCCGGTGACGTCGCAGACTATGGGTGACGTCCAATCAAGGGACGCTACTCTTCCGCTAATCTCATTCCCTATTGATATGCTGTAGAGATTTGATCAAATCCACACGTATGACTGAAACTGACACATCGAGCGAAATTGAATTTCGTTTTCGGCGTCGGAGAAAGAGATAGATAATGGCTACCGCCGGCTTGTATGGTTGATAAGCACAGTGCAAGTACAATGGGTTGATAAGCACAGTGCAAGTACAATGGGTTGATAAGCACAGTGCAAGTACAATGGGTTGATAAGCACAGTGCAAGTACAATGGGTTGATTACACACCAGTCTATCCTCACATGAAGGAAGACACCATATTATGGAGAGTCACAGTCAACAAAACTTGTCCATAAACTATGCGTGTTTACCCACTCGTTGTCTCTCTTGAAACTGTATCTGGTCCTCGACATTTAACAAATATTAACAGCTACGACTTGTAAACATTTTAAATACATGTACTGCTTGTGATACACAATTCACGTCATGTAAAAATATCAGACTTTTTTTTTTTTTAAACAAAGAAAAGTAATTCAAATAACCGTTCTATTCAGTCTTCAATGCTTTGCAACGTGTTTCTAGATCACGTGCCGGATTTGACCAATGAAACAGCTGTGCGTGGAGCATTTGTGACCATAGACTTACTTTCTCCCTCTCTCATCAATTCGCATCAATGATGATTATGCTTCGTATACGGAGAGAGTTATCGTTGGACAATTTAAATTACAAGTAGGTATTCCGCCGCGTCTCTTTTAGTTTTCACACGGCACGCCTGTTGTTATAGCTGTTGTTGACAGTACGCGATTTGATTGGGTGCATGCGGTAGGTGGCGCTGTTGGCTGTGGTCACGTGATCGTCCATCGTCTCCAGGGTCGTGTGCAGTAGGGAGCCGTTCTTGTCGCTCCTCTCGCTCCCCATCCTGGTGCTGTAGTGGACTCGCTCCATCATGAGAAGGTTGTGACGTTGACGGCAAGGCTTGCACGGACACCATCGGAAGAATCGCAGGAACCCATGCCGGAACCTGGGACGAGGGGGGTGGGGGGGGGGGTTGGAAATATTAGAATTAAATATTGTCGGAATTCTGTTTTATATAGATAAATAAATGAATGAATAAATAGGTAAATAAATAAATAGAGAAATGTATAGTGCATAGGTACACATACTTAATAAATCAATAATTATAGACAGACATACATGAAAAGGCAAGAAAAGAAAAGAAACAATTGAAAAAAAAAACTCCAATAAAACATTTTTAGAAAAAGAACTTGGAAGGTTGAATTGAATTAATTAATCAGATCACAGATAAAGAAATTATGCACAAATAAACTAAAGAAAGCAAATTAACAAACATGAATAAAGAAGAAAAAAAACCCCAACAAACCGGAAGTGAACAAGCGAACTAACGATGAAATGGAAAAATCATCGGAAGACTGTTATAATAATAGGGATTAATAAAGAAACGATACAAGATAGCATGATCGTAAAAACAAATATATTTGTTTGTGTTTTTGTTTACTGTCTCCTGACGAAGGCCAAGGGCCGAAACGTTGTTTGTTTTGTGTTGTTCCCTTATATATGAGTCACATCTACTCACTTTATCTTTTTTATCTCCATTACATTTATACAGAGCCTATATAACTATCACCTTTTCCTATTTCTATTTTTTATCTATCTATAACAGGACAGCGTGTATATAGCATAGACCACTAAGATAACATGCAGCCTGTTAGGTAATCTGAACATTATCCCCAACTTTGTAGCCTAATGATCAACATAGATTAATGAATGTACATGTGAATAAATTTATAAATAAATAAATAAAGGGATGCTACTCATGCATGACTACAGAAGTCGCCTATGATATCCCGTGTTACCCCCCTTATCAAGCCCCAAACTCCAATGACAAGAAGCATGACGTAGAGGACGAGAGACGCATGCGCACATCCAACATGACGTTCTCTCTCTAATAACTTTTCCGCCGGTGACGTCACAGACTATGGGTGACGTCCAATCAAGGGACGCTACTCTTCCGCTAATCTCATTCCCTATACCGTTTTGAGACGATTAGTACACACCTGACTAGTACTGCGAAAAATTCGTAAAATACGATTGTTTGGTTCCAGCTACAGAGCTACAAAGGTCTCTTTGACTCAATAAATCTTGTGAAGAGGGTTAGAACCCATAGGGAATGAGATTAGCGGAAGAGTAGCGTCCCTTGATTGGACGTCACCTTACAGAGAGAACGCCAAAATGGTTTTGCGCATGCGTCTCTCTCGTCCTCGCTTTCGGTGAAGTGTCTCATGCCGCACAACAAACATGACGTTCTCTCTCTAATAAACTTTTCCCCTTGTGACTTCCAATCAAGGGACGCTACTCTTCCGCTAATCTCATTCCCTATATTGAGGACTTTGGAGCATGCAGAGAGCAAATTATTTATTTCTACAGCTATTTATAGTGACTTTTTCTTTTTTCCCCTGGACACGACCGCTTCTTTGAAATGTCAACTGGGCATGTCTGCATTAGTCACAATTTAGACAAACTGTCAAGTCAATAGAGGTTAGATTTGACATTGCAGACATTTGTCTATCTACTGGGTTCTTTGTTAACACAGAATTTGAATACAGTCATCGTCAGAAAATAAAGGGATGCTACTCATGCATGTCTACAGAATTCGCCTATAATATCCGTGTTACCTCCCTTACGTCGTTAACTACCCAGGTCAGTACTTGTACCAACAAAATAAGAATAAGCTCTGAATCCAAGCATAAGGCATGAGCGCCTTGCTGACTTAACACCTTTTCGTGATAATTGGTCACAAACAAAGATATTATATCCAGGCAAAGCAACTTAGGTTGAAATTTAAGTAGTTTAGCTTAGACTGAACGCTGGGTATCAGATTTTGTTGTCCGCATTGACATAAATTAAAGGGATGTTACTCTTGCAAGCCTTCTTGTTGTCTATAATATATATGTGTTGTCTCCCTTGATTCCTAAAGCAATGAAAGGACGAGTATACAAAACACAGTAGATAGTATTATTGATATATTTATCTTTAATTATTATATTATAACCGAGCTTTGATTTGGAATAAGACAATCCTGTGTGTGTGTAATTTATGACATCAAAGAAAAGTATAACTATTCTCTTTAAAATGATTTACAAGAAAAGAAAGAATATAATATATATATATATATATATATATATATATATAATATATATATATATATATATATATATATATATATATAAACTTGAGCTTTTTATATAGCGCAATATCCACTAAAATGCTCAAAGCGCTTTACAAAGTCTCCCTAACCAACAGTAACACGTAACATGAAGAACAAGACGTGATGCCTGTTAGGCGATATTACAATTTTTTTTCCGACAGAGACAACGTTGTTAACGGTCAGGTACTCATTTTACATCTGAGTACGGTGAAAGGATGTAAGTAAAGAGCCTTTTCCAAGGACTGAACTAGGCGCCGCTCGGGACTCGAACCCAGGACCTTCAGATCCGAAGGCAAGCGTCATACTACTGGACCACATAGCCACACAAAAGTGTGTTCTGATCTCACTGTCATACTGGGAAAGTTCTACCCAACACAAAATGTCCTCCATTACAAACTTATGGATGACGTGACCATCTGCTTTCTGTAGCGTTAACAAATGATAGCAGTTGGTTGCTTGCTACCCTTTGGATAGAAAAGCCAGTCTAGTCTATCACAATGCACTTTGCACCAGGTCAAAACAGACCCAGGTACCCAATCCTTCATTGAGTGCATGCATACAGGTCAAATAAGATATCAAACATGGGAATGTGCAAAGACTTCCTTAAAGTCCCAGGTTTGAGATTTTTAGCGAAGATGAGGATCATTTGAATAGACCGATAATTTAGGAACAAGTTGCTGTCCAAACACTGAAAAGGTAGCGCACCCCCCCCCCTCCCCGAGTCCATCGATGATCTCTAAAAAAAAACACACACACACACATGTCAAAGTGACACAAAGCTGCTAGAAGCTGTGGACTGGAAAACGTGATAAACAAAAATGAATAGAACAGCTTCAAACAAAGAACAAAAATACCAAACACGGAACGTTTCGGGCTCAAAATCCTTCTTCAGCCAACAACAAAGATAATTATCTCTGTCGTCGATCTGGTATTTAGTGATGTATTCATGTCTTTATTTTTTTGTTGTTCTTGTTGGCTGAAGAAGGGTTTTGAGCCTGAATCGTTCCGTGTTTGGTATTTTGTTCTGTTTTGAAGCTGTTATATTCATTTCTGTTTATTACTTTGTTCATTTTGGCTAGAATTCGTTTCGTTCAAATATCGACGGAAGAGGATGACCCATCCCGACTAGTTCAAATTGTCAAGACGTTTCAAGAACAACGTTTATTTCAAGAAGTCTCGGGGTTGAGACTTTTTTGACAATTATGTAAAGTTGTGGATCGTGTTATTCGAGCAAAATTTGAGGTAAAAGATCTTTTAGCCAAAAACTTTAAGATTATTGAGAAGAAAATAACGCTGGCAAAACGGGAGGAATGGGCAGATATTTGTCATTACGATACCGTCAACAACGGGAGGAATGGGCAGACATTTGTAACTACGATACCGTCAACAGACGGGAGGAATGGGCAGACATTTGTCATTACGATACCGTCAACAACGGGAGGAATGGGCAGACATTTGTAACTACGATACCGTCAACAGACGGGAGGAATGGGCAGACATTTGTCATTACGATACCGTCAACAGACGGGAGGAATGGGCAGACATTTGTCATTACGATACCGTCAACAACGGGGGAATGGGCAGACATTTGTCATTACGATACCGTCAACAGACGGGAGGAATGGGCAGACATTTGTCATTACGATACCGTCAACAGTCGGGAGGAATGGGCAGACATTTGTCATTACGATACCGTCAACAGACGGGAGGAATGGGCAGACATTTGTCATTACGATACCGTCAACAGCGGGAGGAATGGGCAGACATTTGTCATTGCAGAGTACGGACAGCCAACGTCATCGAGGACGACTCTGGATAGTAAGTAAGTAAGACACAGAAATTGGCGTGTTTACATGGTGGTTTGTTAGTGAAAGGGTCGGGATTAGAATAATACAAGCTGTGAGATTCTAGGCTACACTGACGTGCTTGGAAAAAAAAACAAAAACAAAACAAAAACAGATATTTAAAATTCTGGCCTGGAATCTTGTCCTTCAACTATCGATCGAATGGAATGTAAATAGGAATTTATATAGCGCCTAAACATCCACATTTATCGTGCTTTGCGGCGCTTTAGATAACACAAAATAAATAATGATGCTCACATTGTCGAAAACTCTCAAACCTGTGATTTCAAGGAAGACTTTGAGAAGGCTCAGGTTTGAGAGGTTTTTTTTTTTGTTTTTACGGCTTTTTACGGCGTTTGTAACACATTTAGGTCATATCAGCCACAGTAAAAAGGAAGAAAATCGGATAGTAAGAACATTCTTGATATATGATTAAATGGACTTGAG
>NC_088364.1:2823343-2825843 GCF_034508935.2 Berghia stephanieae
GGAAAATGTAAGACATAGGGAGAAAGGTTCAAATAAGGAATAGATGTAGATTCCAAGAGCACACTATCAGTGTATTTAGTTTGAGGTCTCCTAAAAGTCTTATTCAGACACCAGCAAAAGATCCCACTAAGAGAAACCCATTCAAATGTTTACAAATCAGATGTTAAAACACAAAAAATATAACAGAACAGATGATTTACAAGGAAAAAAAATGTCATTACCAAAACTATAACTATACATTCGACTGTTTTCCTCCCAGCCAAAGACTCCGGCCAGGGTCAGGACCAAACTAAGTAAGCTCATTCCAAAACAAAGATAGAACGCATGTTGGGAAATAGATACAGGGGGGGGGGGGGAAGGTAGAAGACACAAAAAGTACCTCTGGGAGGTCGCGAACCTCACCCAATGAGTTTTGTTGTTGTTGTTTTTTTTGGACAAGATGTTTATCATTTTAAACGATCGATGTTTGAAGAATGCGTTTTCTGGCCTCCATGTTGTCTTTGTTTTTTGTTTGTTTTGGGTTTTTTTTACAGCACGACCGGATACTGTGTTAGTACGTAGCCTTCGTAAACTTATAGCCTGACACTGACCGACAAATGACGTCAAAAGACATATAGTGAGTTGTATTCAACAGTTTAATCAATGGGAAAATTGCTCTGGGTGTTGAAGTTATACTGGGCACATTGGAATGGCAGATCACTCTAAACGACAACTCACTTGACGCTTCATAAACCTAAAGAATGACGTCAAAATATAAGTCCTATACGGTCCTAGTGTCAGGATATAGGTTAACAACGGTTACGGTTAGTATCGGTTCCTAACCTGTAAGACTAGGTGGCCACTCGAGGAGGGCCGCATCGCGAGGCCATGTCAGGCCAACCAGGACCTCGTTACCGATAGGCGGACTGCTGGTACCGGGACAAGCCTAGTTCTGACAACTCGTGGGGGTCGTGGTAATCCTCGTGCTTTCGGCAAGACATTGGTGTGATGCACCAGACGAAGACTCGATGAAATCCTGCCCGGAACCTGGAAATAAAAGGTGCTCATTTCGTTTTCTGGTTTCTTCAGGCTTCATGGAGATCTGATGGCTCAGTATTTAAATTGGTTTAGCGATGCTATCGGAACGAGTGGGTTATTTCAGCGTAAATACCCTATGACGTCACATCCGGGGCTGTAATGAATTGACACAGACCTGCCTAGCACTACGAAAAATGAGTAGAAAAACGACTTTTTGGCTCCAGGGACAGAATTGCATATGTCTGTTTGACTCCATAAATCTTGTTAAAAAGGAAACTTTAGCTTGTAGAACCTATATTCAGAACTTTGGAGAATTTTTGGACCATGTTGAAAGCAAATTGTTTATTTCTAAAGCTATTTGTAGTGATTTTTTCTTTTTTCCCCCTTGGAAACCACGACTTGTTGAAATTTCAAGTAGGAAGCTCTGTCTTAGAATCCACAGGAAAACCAAAACATTGAAAGACAACCAGCGGATTTCTTTACCTTGAATTCTCTAAATTAGTCATGACCAAATCAGTGTCGTTTTTATATGAATGCCGATAAAAACATAAACACAAACACACACACACACACACACACACACACACACAAACATGAGCTTTGATATAGGGCGATTTCCACGAAACGCGCTCAAAACGCTTTACTGTCCCTGACCAACAGCAACATGTAATACATGCAGACTGAGACATGACGGCCGTTAGGCGAAATTACAATTTTATTTCCAGACAGAGACAACGCTGTTAACGGCCAAGTACTCATTTTACACTCGAGTACGGTGAGAGAATATGACTAAAGAGCCTTTTCAAAGGATTCAACTATGCGTTGAGCGAGGCTCGAACCCAGGACCTTCCGATCCGAAAGCGAGAGTCATCCTGCTTCGACTATTCATATCTTGGATGAAATCGACCCGTTGTTACACGTCAGCAAGTCAGAAATCTTAAGCTCCAAATCAATGGATGACCACTTCAAACAAGGAGCCAAATACAGATGGCGTACACCATCGTCACTTCCAACGGAATTGAATCGGGATCTCAAAAGGTGGCAAATGCATTTAGAAACAACAACCGAATAAATGATTTCAATAACAGAAGGAAACATTCAACTGCCTCAGTACCTTTACACACACATGATGACATTCTGAAGCTAAGAACACTAGACAGAGATTTATGGTGACATATTATTACTAACTGGATAATAGAAACAGACTGACAAACTCAAGTGACGCACACATTCATGGCAAACGTCCATATTATTATTATTATTATTATTATTATTATTATTATTATTATTATTATTATTATTATTATTATTATTATTATTATTATTATTATTATTATTATTATTATTATTATTATTATTATTATTATTATTATTATTATTATTATTATTATTATTATTATTATTATTATTATTATTATTATTATTATTATTATTATTATCATTATTATTAAATGAGAGTTGAGTCTTCTTGACAAGCTGTGGC
>NC_088364.1:2833343-2835843 GCF_034508935.2 Berghia stephanieae
TTTTTTATGTAATATATTTAATTTTTATGTAAAAAACGTGTTTGTTTTTTGGTGTTGGTATCCAGTATTCGTGTTTGATTGGTGTTGTTTATTGGTAAAAATAAATTTGGAATTTCCAATCTTGATATGATCTTACGATAACAAATGATCTTACAGTTGTTGATAAAAAATTGCTAGAATCACTAATATCCTTTTTTTCTGTCTTATAAAATGTTGTTTTTTGATTTGTCGATGGAATAAATTTGGAGGATATAATTTTAAAAGATATCAAGATGACGCCGTTTCCATGGAAACAGTTTACAATGTATACGTTAGTAGTGAAGAAAAAATTGGTCTTGAATTCATGACTCATGATATCACAATTAACATCATGGTTTCATGAATTGGTTTTAACCGACGTGTACATATTTGCAGGTCTGATAACCAAATACATTATGGGCTCATTGCTGTAATGGAAATCTTAAAAAAAATATGCTAAATAATGTCCGAAAATGAAAAAAAAATGTTAAACTGAGCCAATAGGTGTGGTTGGATGCCAGACCTGCAGATATGTACACGTCGGTTTAAACCTTTTTATTCTAAGTTGTCCTTGAATTTATCTAATTGTTATTTAGAGGGATTTTAATCAGGTATTCAACGCAATGTTTATACAAGTGATACGATTTTGGTAAAATTTGCTTTAAGATTGCGTGTGCCCAGTATTTTGGTTATTTTTTTAAAAATCAAATAATTCCATTGTTCCTTAACCATTATTCATGTGATATGGGTGGAAGATTTCTTATGAGCCACGCATTAGAGAAAATGGGGATGAAGACTGTCGGGACCAAAAACTTTTAGAATTATCTAATTTTAGAAGACTTTGTAAAATCATTTCCAGTGTGATATCAATATTTTCAAGACATTTATTGTAATTTCTAACAGGAATAGTTGGAAAGTTGGAAACATCTTCCTTTATAAAACAAACACTGGAAATATAGTAATTTAATAGTTCAGTATTTTCATTGTCGTTTATGGTTACATATCGGCTTGGATTTATCAGAGAGCCTACACCTGATTTTCTCTTAAGTTTTTCCATATTTTCAAACAGATTTCAAATTCCTAACTTTCGTACTGTAATTATAGATCCTTCATAATTTTCATAGTATTCATTTCTAATTTAAATTTATCTGTTTTCACATCCAAAGTATCATGTAATATTTTTTATTTTTATGTAAAAAGAACATGATTTTTGGTGTCTTTATCTAATATTCGTGTTTGATTGGTGTTGTTTATTGGTAAAAATAAATTTGGAATTTTAAACCTTGATATAGTCTTACGAAAATTTGACTCGAATTAGAAAACTCTGTAGCCTGAGCGAGTCTACCTGCACCAACACAGTTGTTACGCTTTCGTGTTCTGTTCAACTGATGGCAAAAATGTAAAAAGCCTCAGTTTTGTACAATTAAAACAACTTTTTCTAATGATGTCTAAGTTTTCTTTATTAAAAAGTGATATCAATGTCAATAAAAGAAAAGAAAATCAAAGAACGGGTCGAAGTGAGAGAGGTTGGAACATTTTATGTGAAATGATTATCTACAGATGAGAACCGTTTAAATGGACAAACCCATTTCAATACGTATAGCTTTGAGATTCTCTCCTGGTAGTGTTGAATTTGTTTTAAATTGTCACCCTGTTGATTTAAAAGGCTTTGCTGTATAAAAGCCGTCAACTGCAAACACTCTGAATATCAGTGAATTGTTTTTGTTTCGCCATGATGGAAACAAGCATGAAAAGTCATCTGTGCTCTTCGTCAGGGAAATTGTGACGTTTTATACAGTCTTGTGTTCAATTCTCGTGCAGTTTCGTGCATTATTAAGAAAAAAAAATAGAAATTCTAAGTGTTCTCTGTTTTTAATGTCAACTAGTATTTGCAGGTCTTCTTGCCACATTTACACAGTCTGATAGAACTTGAACTAAAATCCTTAACCTTTAACCCTTACCCCCATTATGTCAACAGCGCCGTGCATATTTGGAGGTCTTCTTGCTACATTTCCCCTGTTTCATAGAACTAGCACCACCAACCGTAACCTTTAACCCTTACACCCATTATGTCAGAAGTACAATACATATTTGGAGGTCTTCTTGCTACATTTCCCCTGTTTCATAGAGCTAGCACCACCAACCGTAACCTTTAACCCTTACACCCATTATGTCAGAAGTACAATACATATTTGGAGGTCTTCTTGCTACATTTCCCCTGTTTCATAGAGCTAGCACCACCAACCGTAACCTTTAACCCTTACACCCATTATGTCAGAAGTACAATACACATTTGCAGGTCTTCTTGCTACATTTCCCCTGTTTCATAGAACTTGCACCACCAACCGTAACCTTTAACCCTTACACCCATTATGTCAGAAGTACAATGCACATTTGCAGGTCTTCTTGCTACATTTCCCCTGTTTCATAGAACTAGCACCACCAACCGTAACCTTTAACCCTTACACCCATTATGTCAGAA
>NC_088364.1:2840843-2843343 GCF_034508935.2 Berghia stephanieae
AGCTTTGATATAGCGCAATATCCACTAAACATGCTCAAAGCGCTTTACAAGGGGTCCCCTGGCCAACAGCAGTACATTTTTTTAATGATGTAGGACGGGACATGACGTTTGTAGGCGATATTACATTTTTTTTTCGGACAGAGGCAATGCTGTTAACGGCCAGGTACTCATTTTAATACTGAGTACGGTGAGAGAATAAAATATAATAATAATAATAATAAATAATAATAATAATAATAATAATAATAATAATAATAATAATGATAATAATGATAATATTTAAATAGCGCCTTTCGTCGAAACCTCAAAGCGCTTTTTAAAAAAATAAATAAATTTAAAAAATCAACCAAGGTATCAAAACAATTAAGAGCATAAAAGGGCATCAATACATCATCAATATAAATGTCACATACAATACATTTAAAATTCAATTAAGTAAATATTTCCTGAAAAGTTGTGTTTTCGGGGCTTTTTTGAAAATGTCTATTGAGCTCGAGAATCTCACAGATTGAGGGAGATCATTCCAAATCGTGGGTCCGAATTTCATAAAAGACTTATCACCAAAATACTTAAGTTTAGTTTTAGGAGATGCTAACAATTTTGAATCGTGGGATCTAAGATTTCTCAGAGGTACGTATGGTTGGAGTAAGTATTGAATGTAGAGAGGGACAGAAGACTCAAATACACCAAAACAGATAAGGGCTATTTTATATTCAATTCTAGCCCGGACTGGCAGCCATTGGGGGATTCAAAGCATGTCCTTTGTATCATCGTAAGGAGATTTTCCCAGGACTAATCTAGCCGCACAATTCTGTACTCTCTGGAGCTTGTATATTTTGTTATTAGGGAGACCAGCGAGCAGTGAATTGCAGTAGTCAAGACGTGACAAAACCAATGCAGAGACAATTATCTTCAAGGTGTTAAAAGGTAAAAACGACCTCATCTGTGATATTCTACGGAGCTCAAAGTACATAATTTTCACATTATTGTTTATATGCTGATCCTTAGACAAAGAACTATCCAGAATGACACCTAAATTTTTAGCCTTTTCAGAAATAGAAATATCAGAATCAGATATAGTTAGAGTAGGATTTGAAAATTGGAAAGACCTTAATTTTTGCTGAGTTCCTATCAAAACAACTTCAGTTTTGTATTCATTCAACAATAGCTTATTTGCAAGCATCCAACTTTTGATGGAGTCACAACAATTTTCTAGATGACAGACAAGAGAGGAGAGATCACGAGGAGAAGCAGAGTTATATAGCTGCGTGTCGTCAGCATATATGTGGTAATTAACAGAATGGGAGCGTATTACACTGCCTAATGGTAAAGTATAAAGGGTATAAAGTATAGGACCTAAAACCGAACCTTGCGGGACGCCATATTCTATATAGACATCATTAAAAACTTTGCCATTTACACTCACTGCCTGTGACCTATTTGTGAGATATGATTTAAACCAGGAAAGAGTAGTACCAGAGTTGCCAAAATCAGAATAAAGCCTATCACATAGGATTGAGTGATCCATTGTGTCGAATGCCGCAGATAGATTTAACAGCGTAAGGATAGATATATTACCATTATCACTTGCTATCAGCAGGTCATTCACGATCTTCAAAAGGGCGGTTTCAGTGCTATGATGCTTACGGTAAGCTGATTGAAAAGGCTCGATAAGATTGTTTGAATCTAGATGATTCTTTAGCTGCTTTAGTACTACTCTTTCCAGGATTTTGGAAAGAAAGGGCAAATTAGAAACAGGGCGGTAATTTTTCAAATTTTCAGGGTCTTAATTATGCTTTTTTAAAAGAGGAGTGACGATTACTTTTTTTGTAACAATCTGGTACAGCCCGAGACTGCAATGAGTTATTTATGATTGCAGTAATAGGTTCTAAAAAATAGTCAAGACATTTCATCAAAAGATTTGTTGGTATCGGGTCAAGGGAACAAGATTTGGGTTGTGAGGCTAGGATAATTTCTTTCACTTCATCAGATTATACATGATTAAAAATACTCAAATTAGGGATACATCTTGGGAGAATGTGAGTAAAGAGCCTTTTTCCAAGGACTCAACTATGGGCCGAGCGAAGCTCGAACCCAGGACCTTCCGAGCCGAAAGCGAGTGTCATACCACTAGACCACATAGCCGCACAATTAATTGACCGGTCACGTCACGGTTTTATCATGTTGGGAGGTGCATCGACGTATGCATTTAAGCAGGTCTGAAAACCTAACGTAATAATGGGGCCTGTTTTGTGTTGGTTTGAGAGTATTTACATGACATACATGTAGGTTATCAGGCCTGTAAAGAAGTTCAAGTAAACGTGTCCTTATTTACAGGTCTGCTAGGCCAAATTGTTGTTGAGGTATTGTTGTCATGAAAATACTCACTGACCAACGTCTATTTATTTACAGGCCTGATGACCTACATTGTCATGGGCTCATTGGTGTCATGGAAATACTCCCTAACCAACGTCTATTTATTTACAGGCCCGATGACCTA
>NC_088364.1:2850843-2858343 GCF_034508935.2 Berghia stephanieae
TGACGTCACGACTATTGAAGCATATTTAGGTAGAGATAAATATGCCATTTTCTTGATGTCCTCTTCTCCGTTAATTTCACCATTCAGATAAGATGTCGTTGCCACGTCACGCTTTTCCAATTTTACCTTTTCCTCCTTGCGAACATAATTTGGTGCTAAGTTCGAGCTAGGTCATACTTACCAAATGTCAAATGAAAAAAAAACAAAAAAAAAAAAACAAAAAAACAAAACAACAAAAAACAAAAAAACAAAGACTGCGCAAGTGTAATCCGGGCATTAAAAAAAAAATATCTGCGCAAGTAAAACCCATAGGGAATGAGATTAGCGGAAGAGTAGCGTCCCTTGATTGGACGTCACCCATAGTCTGTGACGTCACCGGCGGAAAAGTTATTAGAGAGAGAACGTCATGTTGGTTGTGCGCATGCACTCTCATCCTCGCGTGGCCTATTTGTGACGTCATACTGCGTAAGTGAAATGTGCCCAAACGTGTACCGTCTGACTGCTAGAATTTAGTGAGTACAAATCACAAAAATGGCTGTCTGAAAACAACGACAAAGAGCTGAGTGACGCCATTTTCGTTCCATCTATAACTGTTTTTCGGTTTTCAGGCCTGCTAATATGTGAACGTTGTGAATCTATGTATTGTATTTTTAATTTCAAACACTGAAAAACAAATGACAAATTGCTATTTTTTTTTTTTTTTTGGACAATAAAGATTATTACAATGATGATGATGATGATGATGATGATGATGATGATGATGATGATGATGATGATGATGACTATTATTATTATTATTATTATTATTATTATTATTATTATTATTATTATTATTATTATTATTATTATTATTATTATTATTATCATCATCATCATCATTATTATTATTATTATTATTATTATTATTATTATTATTATTATTATTATTATTATTATTATTATTATTTATTATCATTATTATTATTATATTATTATTATTATTATTATTATTATATTATTATTATTATTATTATTATTATTATTATTATTATTATTATTATTATTATTATTATTATTATTATTATTATTATTATTATTATTATTATTATTATTATTATTATTATTATTATCATTTTTAATCTTTTGAATTTTCAAGTAACTTTTTTCTGGGGTTATTTTTTCTGACCAAAATAAAAACAAAGTGTTTTACCAGTGTAAGCCAATGTGGCAAACCGTGCGGTCGCGGTTCGTTTACTCAATTGGCCGAATCCAAATGTTTTCCTTACGCCAACAGTTGTTGTTGGTAAGGTGATATTATGTGGCTGTTCATTGATATTTATGTTATTGGTGGTGGTGACTTGCGTGTTTTCATCGCTCCGGGATTAAATCTGTGTTAGATTGTGAATAACAACAATATTTGCATTAAAAGCTGCGAGAAGCTGTGGAATACAAAGAATAAGTAGTAAAATATGTTTAAAAAACTATAATTAAATAAAGCAGCCTTGTTTTTTTTTGTTTTTTTTTTTTTTTTTAATCGAAACAAACTACTGAAACACAGAACGCTTCGGGCTCAGATCCCTTCCTCAGCAGTTAAAACATGAAATCCAAATAAACGGGAGAATGAACAAATTTATGGTTAGCTAAAGAAGGGACTTGTGCCCGAAATGTTCTGTTCTCTTTTTTTTTCTTCTTTTTTTTTCTTTCTTTTAAGTTGTTATATTTCTTTTCTTTAAAAATAATATGTGATCATTACCTGTATTATAGTCGATTGTGTTTTTTTAAAAATTAACCTTTTGACGGCCAAGCTGATTTTTCTGTATAATCTATAATTAATTACTGCATAGCTCTGCCTACTTGAAATTTATCAAAAATCGTACTTTCCAAGGGGAAAATAGAAGAAACAGTTTTTACTTTAAATAGCTGTAGAAATAAACAATTTTCCCTCAGCACGATCCAAAACGGTTCTAAAGTCCTGAATTTGGTTCTAAGGAACTAAACTTTCCTTCTCATCAAGATTTATTGAGTCAATTGGGTGAATGCAGTTCTAAACCTGGAGCCTAACCTTCGAATTACTGCGAAATTTTTCGAAGTACCAGGCAGGTCTGTTATTGTAAAGCGCTTTGAGCACGTTTAGTGAATATTTATTGCGCTATATAAAAGCTCCAGTTGTTTTGTTTTTAAAATTTAAATTGTTATTCGCCTTATTGACGGTATATTGTGTAACACAGATGTTTTCTTTCGTCTTCTTGGAGGAAATCCAATTAATAGACTTGAAATGAAAACGACGAGGATTGTATATTAATGTTTGTTATTGTTTTTGTTTTTGTTTTTTCATTTCTTCTTTTGTTTGCTTGTTTAGTTTCAGGGGTTTGTGTGTGTGTGTGTGTGTGTGTGTGTGTGTTTTCAAGATTTTTCTACAACAGAGAGGACCTACGAAATATCTCTGTCGTCAAGTGGGAATTTAGTAGAACGTATTTATATCTTGATTGTTTTTGGTTGTTGGCTGAAGAAGGGTTTTGAGCCGGAAACGTTGCGTGTTTGGTAGTTTGTTCTTTTTTGAAGCTGTTATATTCAATTTATTTATTATTATTATTATTATTATTATTATTATTATTATTATTTATTATTATTATTATTATTATTATTATATTATTATTATTTATACATTTTCTGCCACTGTTTCATAACACATCCTCTCAGAATATTGTGCGGCGATGTGGTTTAGTGGTATCACATATACACATTTGGATCGGAGGGTCCTGGATTTGAGTCCCGTTCTGAGGGGTGCGTAGCCGAGTCCTTGGAGAAGGCCCTTTACTCACATCCTCTCACCGTACTCAGGTGTAGAATTAGTACCTGGCCGTTAACAGCTTAGTCTCTGTCGAAAAAACATTGCAATATCGCCTAAC
Source organism: Berghia stephanieae (assembly GCF_034508935.2). Classification (NCBI taxonomy): domain Eukaryota; kingdom Metazoa; phylum Mollusca; class Gastropoda; order Nudibranchia; family Aeolidiidae; genus Berghia; species Berghia stephanieae. The sequence continues at coordinate 2,853,732 of NC_088364.1, forward strand.
AGGCGTCATGTCTCGTCCTATATGTCAGTTGTTGCTGTTCGCTTTAAGCACTCTAGGTTTGACAGTGTTAAAGACACGTTTGGGTCATTACATCGCCCGGATTGTTGAATAATATGGTTATATATTATGAACCTCCGTTTGTTTTGACTGTAACATTTGACATTTAGTGTATGTAATGGCTGGCACGATTGCAATCACGAATTAAATATATTGACGGTTCATCATCATCATCATCATCATCATCATCATCATCATCATCATCATCATCATCAGCATCGTCATCATCTGACCATTTTTACTACAAACAGCAGCAGTAACAACAAAAACACCATCAATATCACCACCTCTAGCACATGAAACATTTTCATTAAATTATATAAGGTAACTATTACTGTATTCTGAATTACACATAATATTGTAAAAAAATAAATATATCACGAACAATTACATACATTGAACAGGGCAGTTGAGGCAAGTACACAGAAAAGAGAAAAAAAAAAAAAACACATCTAAATCAAGAAAGACATACAAACGCACACATTAACACAAGATCGATGCACACGAAATGGGGATCTGACGGGAAAGGAGGCAATGGGGAGAAGGGGGGGGGGGGGGGGGGGGGGGGGGGGGGGGGGGGGGGGGGGGGGGGGGGGGGGGGGGGGGGGGGGGGGGGGGGGGGGGATGTTGACATCAATTTCCCGTCCAGTTTTCATCATGATATTATGAGTAACAAGCACCAAGGTCTTAGACGGGTCTTTCTGCTGATGAAGAAGATTCGATTTCCATGGTAACTGAAAGAACGAATTGCGGGGTTTGCTTGCTACTGGTCGATCAATATTCTCCGTCTTTAGCCTATTCCACAATAAAGTGAGAATGTGAGTATCCACACTATCGTTCTAGCAAGCGTGGTGCGCGCGTGCGGGCGTGAGCGGCCTGACGACTTGGCGATGCCAGGAAGTAAGGAGTGAATGCGAGCGGCGATGTTTTGATGATCACCATGGTACAGAGAAGCTGTCGATAACCACGGTGTGTAATGTATTAGAAAGGCATTCGTTTTGTATTTATCTTACCCAACACAACGGTTTTAGTTCGTGCCAAGTTATGTACTGTGAGTAGGTAACACCTGGACTACTTCTCGATTTATTTCTGGTCAGCGAGCAGTTATTTTGACATAATAGATACGTTGCCAAACTCACATCATCAAATGGTACACACAAACACTACACATATAAACAACACACCCGCTGATGATAAAACAACAAAAACAAACATGGCCGCATCCGTAACCTACTGCATTTGTGAAGCGGCAAAATTCATTTCTTTCTTTGGAATTATTTGACTGGATTATTATGGTGTATTTCAAACAACGGATCGTTGAAATAGAATTGTTTTTATTGTTTTCACCTGGATAGGGTTGTTTTCTTAAATACATGTGGACAGATGTTGCCTCTCTCCAAAATAGAAATTAAGAAGGCGTAAGTTATCACATCGGCGGCATCCCTTTGGTCCGTTTGTCAGTATTGTTTAATTAATGTAGGCAAAAAAAAAAAGCTTTTCACGAATGTTTGACGAGTTTCGAACGAATGAAGATCATCTCAGGTGTGACTTATCTATTATGGTACTTGTAAACAGGATCATTATCAGTGGCCTAACTGAATCGTAGCTTGTAAACTTCAATATAAGAAAGATGGGTGAATTTATCAAAACATCATTTAATTTGACAGCTGACTTAGGAACGATTATCGTTTTACTGTCGCAGATCCATATGCATAGCTATTTTGAACTTCTCCTGTTTACATTCTAAATATTATCTTTTCGTTGGGCCACATGGCTTATCTTTAGTCTTAAAGGAAATTTGAAAAATATGCGGGAAAACAAACTTCAAGTTTTTCACCGATAACTGGTTGTCAGTTCTTATTCGGTATATTTTTGGATGTCATATTAGGGGGATTAATGACAATACCACATCGTTATCATTTCGCACCCCCCTTCTCCTCCTCAGCTTCATTCACCTCTTCCACATCTCTCTACCCCCTACCCCTCATCTTCCATCACCACCACTTCCTCCCCCTCATGCTCCACCAGCTCCACCTCTCCCTGCTTCCCCTAATCATCAACCTTTTCCATCCACCTCTTGTCCTCTTACCATATTGTCATCATTTCATCACTTCCTGCTCCTCCTTAGCTATTCCTTCTTCTTCACTACCACCTGCCCCCCCCCCCCCCCCCCCCTCCGTATCAATCTTCTTCATCCACCTCTTAATCTCCCTATTATTTTTACTAACACTACCACCACCAATTCCTCCTCCACACCACCTTTACCTCCTCCTCCTCTTCCCTCCTCATCCTCCTCCTCCCCCACCACCCCCATCTATCTCCTCCTCCTCCCCCTCCTCCTAATTAACCAAAGTTTCAAAGTTTTTCAAAGTTTATTCAATCTTAGGCTTTCGCCAATAATTCATTCAATTTGATGACAACATACACGAAAGTGAGAAAAATTAAGGGTAAATGGAACAAAAACTAACATGATACCGTTAATAACCACAAAAATACAACAATGACAATACCACCAATACTTACAATAATAATAATAATAATAATAATAATAATAATAAAATAATATAATAATAATAATAATAATAATAATGATGATGATGATGATGATGATGATGATAATAATAATGATACTAACCGTCATCATCCACCTCTTACTCTTACAATATTATGTCATCATTGCAACCATCACTCACTACCACCACTTCAACCAACATCATCATCATCATCGTCCTTATTATTCTCATCTATATTATCAATTTGAAGTGATAGATTCACATGAACCAATATATTTTAATGTTCTAATTTACATTTTTGTAATGTCAGGAAAGGGAAACCATGTATCCATAATGCTGGAATGATATGATATCGATATAAGATAAGTTATCAAAGTTAATTGTGCGAACATTCATTTTATCAATTATTTCATGTGTGGAGTGACTTTTAGATAATAGTCATTTGATTACTCTCTCTACCATTCTGAGTGGCCACTGTGGCAATGAGGAAAATATGATGTGAGTTCTCGGAGATTCAAATTTTCATGATTTTATTTCTTTATTGGATTATAAATTTTGAGTGAAAGAGGCCGAGGATTAAACCTTTCACTCCTCCATCATGACCGACTCCACGAGTTGCGTGAGCTCTGACCGCCTGTGGTATTCTTTCCTCGCATCCAGCCTGGTTACATTCGGCAGTGGCTTAGTTGTGATCATCATCTACCGGTTCGTACTATGGATATGTTGTCGCAAGAAGAAATGCATGCAAGTATCGAATCCGTGCGGATCCAAGACCAATGTGGATCCAAAACATTTTATGAAGACATCGGATCCGGAGATTGGTTGGATGACAGAGGCCAAAGATTGGGCAGGAGAGCTTATCTCTGGTCAGACCACGACAGGAAGGATTCTCGTAAGTTTATAAATTTTATTCTTTTTACCTCTTATACGGGGGTCCCGATGACTCAGTTGATAGGGCACTCGCTTCACATGCAAAGGGAAAGACATTGATCCTGGGTGAAGTTGAGATTTTTTTCGGACTCCTCCCCTGTCCACTCAGCAGTGATTGGGTAGCTGGATTTGTTAGATCTGACAGAAAGTACTTAACGATTGACTAGCGTCCTATCCAAAGTGTAGCAAGCAATTTCTATAGTCCATTTCACGCTATAGAAACCAGGATAAACTCCAGCTCCATGGGTCAACGGACTCTGAAGGACTACTTTTATTAGTTCTTATAATTCTCTCCTTAATTAGGTCATTTTTTCCCCTCCCTAACAGCATCCCATGTTGTGGAAAGAGATATAAAGTTTATATCATGTTATGCTTTGATGCCTGGAACATTTTTAACGTCTTTTTTTTTTCGTTTTTTTTTTTCTTTCTTTTTTTTTCTCCTTTTTTTTTGGGGGGGGGGGGGGGCATGATTTGATTAATGTGTTACATCTTTAAGACAATGTTTATCTCCCTTTCAAATAACTTACTTTATTTCTTTAAAAAAAATAATTTTTAAGTGAAGAAGAGAGAAAGAAGATGGTGGAACAATCAGGGTTTCTGACATTTCCTGTATGCCCAACTGATGGCATTTCATTTTCTCCTATTCTTAGTGGATTGTTCAGAACAAATTTTTTTTTTTTTTTAAGGGTAATCCTTGAGAGCCATTTGGCCCATGGAGTCATAGTTTATCCTGGTTTCTAATATAGCGTGTTTTTGGCAATAGCGATTGCTTGCTATCCTTTGGATAGGACGCCAATCTCTTGCAAAGTACTTTCCACCAAATCTAACAGACTTAGTTACCCATTCACTGCTGGGTGGACAGGGGAGTCAGAAAAAAATCTTGACTGCACTCGGATCGATCTTTGCCCTTTGCGTATCAAACGAGTGCTCTACAACTGAGCTATCGGGACGCCCTTCAGAATAAATAAAATGGGCAAATTTTGATGATGTTTTCCTCTAGAAGGTGTTGCAATGTTTGTCAGAGTGAAGTGGCTCTAAGTGTGGCTATTTCTAACATTGATAACATCCCAGCCCAAACTGCAATGGCAGAATTCTTATGGCACAGATATTTG
>NC_088364.1:2863343-2868955 GCF_034508935.2 Berghia stephanieae
ACTATTGAATATATCTCACGATTTGTTTTCTTTTGTGGCCAATACTTGGCTTTTGACGTCATTTTTTGGTCAGTGTCAGGCTATAAGTAACGATGGTTACGGTTCTAGTGTCAGGCTGTAAGTTAACGATGGTTACGGTTCTAGTGTCAGGCTATAAGTAACGATGGTTACGGTTCTAGTGTCAGGCTGTAAGTTAACGATGGCGACGCTCCGTCCGTAGCTCCTTTCATAGACACCCAGTGGAAGGGAACATAACCACGCCCTCGGACAGTTGTCCGACTGTAGACAATGGGATTGATTTGACACAGAGAAACGAGCTTCACAAATAATTGCTTTCGATGGAATGTGTGAAATTATATATAATACGACTACTGTTTATAATATCGCTTGATCAATAGACACGTAGATAACCACGCCTCTCGGACAGTCGTCGTAATGTAAACAATGGCAGTCATTGGTAAACATAGCAAACTACACAGGTTTTACTATCGACGGTATGTGTCTAAGTAAAATACCCACTGTTTTACCTCTTGATCAATGGAACCAACAAAGAAAACTATGTGTAGCCTGAAACGTTTATAGTCTGATTGAGATAATCTTGTGAGAACTATTCACCCAACTGGCTGTCTACAAACCATAACCAGATAAAGAGAGACGTCTATTTCAATCATTTTATCATTGATATCCAACCAGCAATGTTTGTCCGAGTGGGTTTGAAGGTGTGTCACAATTTCCGTTTCTTGCTTGATTGGTCAAAAATCTAAAGCTTGACCATATCCTTCGTTAACTCTTAGCTTGTCTGTAGCCTTAGTAACCCATCGTCTGACTACAGCCTTAGCAACTCATCGTCTGACTGTACTTATCAACTCATCGTCTGAGTTTAGCCATAGCAACTCATCGTCTGACTGTAGGCCTAGCAACTCATCGTCTGACTGTAACCTTAGCAACTCATCGTCTGACTGTAGCCTTAGCAACTCATCGTCTGACTGTAACCTTAGCAACTCATCGTCTGACTGTAACCTAGCAACTCATCGTCTGACTGTAACCTTAGCAACTATGTATGAAGTGAATAGAAAAGTACCAGAAGACAATAGAGAATAAAATTTTTTTCGCGGCGGTGGTGGGTTTGAACCTGCGACCCTTATTGGTACGACAACTCCGCCTGGCAGGTGAGAGCGTGGCTCTACCGTGTGAGCTATCCACGAACACAAAAAATATTCGTTTCAAAACTCAAAGTCATTACTAGATCCTCTCTACCACTTCTTGAGATCGCCGATTCGTTCGTACACCACCATCGCGAATAATTTGACCAGCAGTTAAGCTTAATAGCCATATATTCTCAACACAAACATATAACATAGAAACGATTGAGACATTGCGTATGCTCCGGTGTATGGGGTGAATTTTAATTCAGAAAAGTGAGTGGAGCAGGCACTTATGTTGGTAACCAACAAGATATGAAGTGAATAGAAAAGTGCCAGAAGAGCAATAGAGAATAAAATTTTTTTCGCGGCGGTGGTGGGGTTTGAACCTGCGACTTATTGGTACGACAACTCCGCCTGGCAGGTGAGAGCGTGGCTCTACCGTTGTGAGCTATCCACGAACACAAAAAAATATTCGTTTCAACTCAAAGTCATTACTAGATCCCTCTCTCACCCACTTTCGAGATCGCCGATTCGTTCGTACCACACCATCGCGAATAATTTTGACCAGCAGTTAAGCTTAATAGCCAATATTCTCAACACAAAACATATAACATAGAAACGATTGAGACATTGAGTATGCTCCGGTGTATGGGGTGAATTTTAATTCAGAAAAGTGAGTGGAGCAGGCACTTATGTTGGTAAACAACAAGATATGAATGTGAATAGAAAAGTGCCAGAAGACAATAGAGAATAAAAATTTTTTCGCGGCGGTGGTGGGGTTTGAACTGCGACCTTATTGGTACGCAACTCGCCTGGCAGGTGAGAGCGTGACTCTACGTGTGAGCTATCCACGAACACAAAAAATATTCGTTTCAAACTCAAAGTCATTACTAGATCCCTCTCTCACCCACTTCTTGAGATCGCCGATTCGTTCGTACACCACCATCGCGAATAATTTTGACCAGCAGTTAAGCTTTAATAGCCAATATTCTCAACACAAACATATAACATAGAAACGATTGAGACATTGAGTATGCTCCGGTGTATGGGGTGAATTTTAATTCAGAAAAAGTGAGTGGAGCAGGCACTTATGTTGGTAACAACAAGATATGAAGTGAATAGAAAAAGTGCCAGAAGACAATAGAGAATAAAAATTTTTTTCGCGGCGGTGGTGGGGTTTGAACCTGCGACCTTATGGTACGACAACTCCGCCTGGAGGTGAGAGCGTGGCTCTACCGTGTGAGCTATCACGAACACAAAAAATATTCGTTTCAAACTCAAAGTCATTACTAGATCCCTCTCTTCTCACCCACTTCTTGAGATCGCCGATTCGTTCGTACACCACCATCGCGAATAATTTTGACCAGCAGTTAAGCTTAATAGCCAATATTCTCAACACAAACATATAACATAGAAACGATTGAGACATTGAGTATGCTCCGGTGTATGGGGTGAATTTTAATTCAGAAACCTTAGCAACTCATCGTCTGACTGTAACCTTAGCAACTCATCGTCTGACTGTACTTATAAAACTCATCGTCTGAGTTTAGCCATAGCAACTCATCGTCTGACTGTAGCCCTAGCAACTCATCGTCTGAGTTTAGCCATAGCAACTCATCGTCTGACTGTAGCCCTAGCAACTCATCGTCTGACTGTAACCTTAGCAAACTAAATCGTCCGACTGTAACCTTAGCAACTCATCGTCTGACTGTAGCCCTAGCAACTCATCGTCTGACTGTAACCTTAGCAACTCATCATCTGACTGTAACCCTAGCAACTCATCGTCTGACTGTAACTTTAGCAACTCATCGTCTGACTGTAACCTTAGCATCTCATCGTCTGACTGTAACCTTAGCAACTCATCGTCTTACTGTAACCTTAGCAATCATCGTTGACTGTAACATTAGAAACTCATCGTCTGACTGTAACCTTAGCAAACTCATCGTCTGACTGTAGCCCTAGCAACTCATCGTCTGACTGTAACCTTAGCAACTCATCGTCTGACTGTAGCCCTAGCAACTCATCGTCTGACTGTAACCTTAGCAACTCATCGTCTGACTGTAGCCCTAGCAACTCATCGTCTGACTGTAACTTAGCAACTCATCGTCTGACTGTAGCCCTAGCAACTCATCGTCTGACTGAAAACCTTAGCAACTCATCGTCTGACTGTAGCCCTAGAAAACTCATCGTCTTACTGTAACCTTAGCAACTCATCGTCTGACTGTAACCTTAGCAACTCATCGTCTGACTGTAGCCTTAGCAACTCATCGTCTGACTGTAACCTTAGCAACTCATCATCTGACTGTAGCCCTAGCAACTCATCGTCTGACTGTAACCTTAGCAACTCATCGTCTGACTGTAACCTTAGCAATCATCGTCTGACTGTAGCCCTAGCAACTCATCGTCTGACTTTTAGCCCTAGCAACTCATCGTCTGACTGTAGCCCTAGCAACTCATCGTCTTACTGTAACCTTAGCAACTCATCGTCTGACTGTAAACCTTAGCAACTCATGGCCGATGAGTTACTCCAGTAATTTCGTCAATCTCAGGAAACCCGGTTGGATGACGACATGGCCCTACATTCAGGGGAGAAATTACACTTCCAAAATGTCCAAGAGAGCATTAGGCTAGATCCACGGACGGAAATCTTCTGTCTGCCCAGCTAGCCAGTGGAATTCTTACCAGAAATTAATAGTCTCTGCTCACATTTTCCTCCTTTTATCGGAGGTGGAAGTTTCATTAGGAGGTCCTTCTTGGTATTTAGAACGAATTATTATGTTTTAAAACAATCTTGATTTCTGTATATAGCGTAATATCCACAAAATGTACTCAAAGCGCTTTGCAAAGTGACTCAAGTTAATAGCAACACTTAACATATTGCACGCGAAGAGACGCCGAGAAGGCGCCACTGCATTTTTATTTCGGACGGACTCAAAGCTGTTTACAGCTAGGTACTCATTTTACACCTCAGTACGATGAGATATTGTGAGTTAAAGAGCCTTTTTCCAGGGACTCAAATTTGCACACTCACTTAGTAAAACTTAGGGGGTAGAATGAATGCCCGCTTGTGCATGTGTGGGTATGAGTGTGTGTGTGTGTGTGTTGTGTGTGTGTGTGTGTGGGGGTGAGTTAGTGTGTGTGTGTGGGTGTAGGTATATGTGTACATGACGCGCGTTCGGGGGTGTGTTTTGTGTGTGTGTGTGTGAGGAGAGAAAGGGTGATGGTGAGTGAGTACAGAGTGAATTAATTAATCTGCATTTGTTTGTAAATCATCATCATCTCATCATTATCATAATCATCATCATCATCTCATCATCTTCATCATCATCATCATTCGTCGTCGTCGTCGTCGTCGTCGTCGTCGTCATCATCATCATCATCATCATCATCATTCATCATCTTATCATCATCCCATCATCATCATTTATCATCGTCGTCGCCCTCGTCGTCGTCGTCTTGTAATGTGAAATTTTATTGGTCAATGCCAATTAATGAGTTAACGAAGGCTGAAGCGATCGCTTACCCGATCATTGTGTGGGGCCAAGCAGCCCTCGTACCACATAACCTGACAGTACTTCAGAACACGGGCGACGTTCTCCATAGGCTTCAACCAGTCGTGACATCACTTCCCTCGTAATGACGCTTAGTAACTTAGTAACTGGTTCTAAAACTATCGGAACAATGGCGGAGGCTCTTATGAAATACTTCTCCGACGAGCATAAAAGTATGTCCAGAAGAGGGAAAAAAATATATAAATTGATCATGTTTTGCTTTTATACATTTGATCAAATAACATGTAAGAAAAAAAGTTTAGCCAGCATGAATAATTAAAAGTACCGATTTTCTTTGTTTAGAACCAAGCTTTTCGTTGCTGGGCGGAAGTGACTCAGATATTGAATCCTATTTGAAGTGAGCAATCAGTTGCATTCACTACACTAACACAATCAACGTGAACAACGTTTGCTTCTTCGAGCACTACTCACGTCATATCACATGTTACGTCTTTGTGGTGAAAAAAAATTGTCCTCTTGTTTTGTGACTGTCATTTTAGGACAGTTAAAAGGTAAAAAAACAAAACAAAACAAACAACAAAACAACAAAATAACATAAAGGCTACGGACCATTCCTGATCATGGTCTAGGCGAATCTTGGAGTCTTTCGTAAATCATATTATTTATATTGGGTGTTTTTAATCGGGCTATGTCGTAGTCTTTGTGGTTATAACATTCGCATTCGGGTTCGGAATGTCCAGGGTTCGAGACCTGCTCGATGGGCGCATAGGTTGAGACTCTTTATTCACATTTCTCACCGTACTTCAAGTTTAAAATGGAGTACCTGGTCGTAATCAGCGTTGTCGTCTTCTCTCCCGAAAAAAATTGTAATAATCCCATAACAGCTATGTGTCGGTTCAGGCTGTTCAATTAAATATCAAAAAGACGAGTGAGTCTGAGACGTTTAATTCCATCG
>NC_088364.1:2871555-2876744 GCF_034508935.2 Berghia stephanieae
TTATTATTATTAATTATTTAATTATTATTATTATTATTATTATTATTATTATTATTATTTTAATATTATTATTATTATTATTATTATTATTAATATTATTATTATTATTATTATTATTATTATTATTATTACTATTATTATTATTAGTATTATTAAGTAATAATTATTGACAACAAAAAAAGAAGAGAACAAATAAATCTAAAGCAAATTATTTAATGAATTAAAATTATCGGAAAAATAAAAAATTAAACTAATTTTTTAAAAACTCCTGCTCAGAACAAAAGTGGAAACAATGAACATCATTTGGGAAGAAAAAAAAAAAGGGAGTGACCGGATTCGAACCTGTGCAGCTAAAAGGAGCAAAATGAAATGTGGCCTAACTCTAACCCACTGAGCTGTCTATCCACACGGATATCGTGTATCTTAAAATTCATATATGAGCTAGACATTTTTTCACCATCTTTGCTTCCTTGTTTCGATAGTTATTTTCATCTCTGATTCGAATATGTTGGATCTAGTTTTGTGGACGTGTGGAATAAATTGTATTGTCTTGTATGAAGAAGGTAGGAAAAAAACAGGTGTGGTCGGTTTTGGGGCGAACAACACCTAGCCTAGGTATTCGTCTGCGAAATAAACAAACTCCCAGCCATCATCATTATCCACAAAATTGTGGTCAGAATGAACAAATTGTAGAAACAAAAGATGATCAATAAAGTTAACAGGTAGGTAGGCAGTGAAAGTTTTTATGGTTGATGGACTATGAACCGATTTGATGATTAACAACTTTCTTGCTGGTTGAAATAAAAAAAGGCGAATTGCCAGTTTGACGTTTTCAGTTCAAAGTGACAAAAACTTTAATTTCATGGATCCATTTTCCTTTGTTTTTTTTTGTTTTTTTTTAAAGCTGGATTTGACATTTGATCACTATTTACTTTCATCTTGTTTTAAATATCTCTTGATATTAACTGATTTGGCACAATGGAGAGAAGCTTGGTATGAAATATTTTCATATATATTATGTGGTTTTTACTAGAAATAATTTCAGGCTTTGTTTGCTTTAGCAAAAGGCATCCCTGATCACAGCGTACACAACGATAACAGTTTAGTTGAGACGGTATCCCGTTCTTGACACCTGCTGACCCGGTCACGGTGAGCGGTCAATCACCGCGAGGAATTTACATAACGGGGATTGCCGTTTCGCTCAATTTAACGTTTTGTTTTATTGTCTGTAAGACACCCATATTGAATGAGTTGAAATATCACTACTTGGTATAAAAGTTTATATTTTCTACTTTTACAGTGTGTATTTTATTTTTTCATAGTATTACTAGATTGCTCAATATAAGTTATCAATGAACGGTAACAAATTAACCCAAAAATATAGTGGGTGCAACATTTCAAAAATTAGAGAAAAAAAAACGTTGCTATGGATTTGTCTGAATTTTATGTATTATAAAGACAAGATGTAAATACTTCTCCTCCAAAAAAAGTATTTGTCCTCAACAAAAATATATCCGCTACGAGCATTCAAACTCGTCAGTGTAGTTTGGGCCTGGTCTTTAACTGCATTGCGTTGATGACAAATCGCATTTTATTCATATCATTGATAATGCCGGAAACTCTTTTTTTCCAATTTTGCTGTTGTTTGGTGACAGGTCTCTGTGCCTTGTTCTCCAAGAAGTCTAAGTCCAAACTTATATTGAGTGATGTGTGGTATGCAGTGGTACTCAGGTGTGTTTTGGGATTATTTTGTTTGGAAAATATTTTCTGTATGTATCCTTGTAATGTTTTATTGCACTTTGAATATATTGGATTGTCTCTGCTTTGATCGGTTTTGTGTGTGAAATAAAGTTGTGCACATGACTAAAGGCCTTGTTTATTGTCGAAAATTAATCCAATACTGCAAGCGTCGTCAATGATGAGTGGGTCGTGGGTGCAGTTCTTTGTTTGTTGGATAATTGTAAGTGTGAGTTGCGTGTAGACTTTTTCTTGTAAATATTTGTGGCAGTGGTTGCCAATGAATGACCTGCTGTGGTAATCCTGTGGTGTAATGCGGTATTCTGTCCAATTCAGAGGCAATAAGACCATCCCTGAGGGTGAGTGACTCGTGCATGAGATTTGAAAGTCTCTCCTGCGTTTTGGAGTTTGTTGTTATATTCTACTCTGTCGATATCAAACATGCAAGTGCAACCCGTTTCAATGTTGATTTATTTATTATTAGCGTCTTGGCAATGAGCAAACACAAAGAAGCTAATGAGTCGTTTGTTCAATGTGCTATATAATGTGTACTTTTTACACATAAATTATGAGTGTGTTCCTTGCTTGTCCAATGCCGTGTCAGTCCCATAGACTTAAAGAATGTCATTAGAATAATTTGAACATTTAAATGGTTTCTTGCGGGCACATTTCTATTTTTGTGTTAAACAATCATACCACATGTCCTACATAATGAATTCACTGCTTGGTTATGACTTGCAATTGTGTGGTCCATGCTGTAAGAGAAAATTCAAAATTGACTGAGCGATGTAAGCAATGATGTAGTGAATTAATGAATAAAATGAGTTTTAAAACACTCTGTATTATCCATGCATACATAACATTGTACATAAAATTTGGAACAAGAAAAACCATAAACTTCACCCAATTTGGTGAAAGAAAGGGGGAGCAGGAAAATTCTAACATATTTTGAAATTGAACTTGGATCATTTACACGTAAGTCTAATGCTCAAGCAGTTGAGCTAAGTTGAGGCCCAACACACAATGTCATTTAAAATTAAACATTAGCAAGATAATTGAAATTATGCAATTTAAAAATCAAATTAACTCATCATTGAAAAAATAGGGGAAAAAAATATAATTAACAATAAAACTGCAGCGAAATATTACGTTTCAAGAACAAGGCTAAAGAAGTACATTATTACCTGACCTACCGTGGAAAAATAATCGTTACAAAATAATGAAAACTGAAGAGTAAATGAAACTTACCTCATTTCGTAGTAAAACTTGTGCCTTGTGAATCACACCGAAAAATTTGAAATTTATGGGAACGTTTTTTTATAATCCTGAGGTAATTACAAGTAATTTTATTTAAATGTTATAGAAAAATAGGTGAATTTGAATCACGGCATGTGGAATAAGTACTGGAGGTATTGAAATAAAAGTTGGACCGATGGAAAGAGGAGGTCTGCGAGAATTCTTTGCATTTTGGGTGGAGTTGCATCGTCACGAAGATCGTGAGGTTAATTGGTACGGAAATCGTCCATTGGTATCACCCAATGCACGTCAAATCTACGTTCTGGGAATTGATATCAGCTGACTGCTCTTGACCCCGGTTACCTGTCGGGTGAGGTTACGTCGGCGCTCGGAACAGCGGGAAACTAAACGATCAGATTTATAGTGCAGTTTAGACGCCGTGTGATATACATCCATTGATTATTTAGTTGTTTTGTTTTTTTTTGTTTCTTTCCCCAGAAATTGATGAACCCAATGCTGGATGAGATGGAGGCCAGTGTAGCGAAAAACAACGCCATCTTGGATAAGATTAGCAAGTAGGTTTCATTTCTTTCAGTATCAATATCATTAAGCACTTGGAATTTAAGCTCACAGTTAAAACCAGAAGTGAAGCACATGTAAACAGTTTTTATTTTTTAATGCTGTCGATAGGTCTCTAGAGTCAGTATTAGATTTTCATGGATAAATAACTAGTTGTCTTTTCTAATACGGCAATGATCATTTTATTCTACCCCTGCCCAAAAAATAGTACCGCGTAATGATATCACGTTTACAATAATGATTTGTGACGTCAGATTATCAGGTGTTAAATTTCACCAAAACTAGATTTTGAAACTTAGAAGTATCAAAGTATTTTTTATAAATGTCTTTTATTCAGAGATAACAAAATCAGAATCGTTTGAGGGGTAGCATAAATGAATTCTTTCACTGACGTTTTGGAAATCAAACTTTGATCCCAATGGGCACTCTCAAGCTCGTTCAGTGAGTGGTACACGTTGGGAACTCCAAGAAGCAAAAGTGTAAAAATGATATATTATTCCACCCCTCTCATTGGAAAGCCCTATCATTTCTTCGTAAATACGTAATTTTTGTATAATGCTTTGAACGATTTGAAAAAAATTATTCAATAATTGCAGAATATTTTTGCATATTTTATTGGGTGAAACAAGGTGTAAAAGAAAGCTTATGATTATAAATAATCTTTTGGTTTGCATGAATACAAATCGAACATTTTTTAGTTTTGGGTCAAATTGTCATTCAAGCAGATGGAGAAAGATACAAATTATGGTGAATAGAAGTACTACTACCATACCATTTGGTTACAAAATATCTAATAATCTGACTTGGAGGGGTGGAATAATAAATACCAAGAGATGAAAGATGTGTTATTTTCCAATAGAATGTTACCTTGTTAAATCATGAATAGAAGGCCGTTGACCTACTCGGCCAGATGATATTGTGATTTAGTTTGAAACTTGAAGCCTGGGGACTTTGAACAATCATGATGAATACACTAGCTTCCAATTTGAACAAGTTGAGAATAGAGGTGGATGCCTGAAACCTGGGACTAACTGTAGGTAAAAATGGAAAGGCTTTGAATAGGAGTTGAACAAACACGGACAGTTCAATTGAAAACAAAACAAAACGTGTTGCTACTCGTTTTTGTCATATTTCTTGTTCACTGTTCCTTTGTTTTATTGTTTTGCTGATGAAGGGTTTGTAGCCAAAACATTGTTTTGTTCCATTTTTTTGTATTGTTTCCATCCAAATCCTTTCCATTTTCTGTCTGCATTCTGTCAATATCCTATTCTAAGTCAAAGTGATACCAAGCTGCTAGCAGAATGCAGACAGAAAATGGAAAGGATTTGGATGGAAACAATACAAAAAATGGAACAAAACAATGTTTTGGCTACAAACCCTTCATCAGCAAAACAATAAACAAAGGAACAGTGAACAAGAAATATGAATAAAATAGCTTCAGAAAAGAACAAAATACCAAACACGGAATGTGCTTCGGGTTCAAAACCCTTCTTTAGCCAACAGCAAAAAAAAAAAACCCCAATGAAAACATGAATATATATGACTACAAAACAGATTGGCCACAGAGCATTATTCGGTATATCCTGTCTATGTATTTGCTTTCATTGGGTTTTGTTTTTGTTGTTTTTTGTTGTTTT
>NC_088364.1:2876835-2916835 GCF_034508935.2 Berghia stephanieae
TTATTTTTTGTCTCTCAGATTCAGATTTTCAAACTTAAATTTTAGACTAAAAGTAAAAGTCTTTAATGTATTTTATTCTACTTGAAAATATACCAAAAGGAACTTGACTTCATTACTTGTAAAGTTATTATTGAAAGTATAAATCCTAATACCATTGGAAGAAACCGTGTATTTCTGCTGGTTCAATACAGATTATTTCTTGTTTGTTCATTGTGACACACCTCTGTAGTATTTTGATGTAACTTACTTCTTTACCACAAATTATATGTCATCATTTGTCATCAAATTTTTCTAAATGGTGTTAAATGGGGATGAACGCGATGTGTTCATGTATACAGGTCTGACATCCGGACGCAATTATGGGCCTAGTTTAACATTGTTGTAATGGACAATATTTTGCATCATTTTTTTTTAGGTTTCCATTACAACAATGAGCCCAAAATGAATTGGGTTATCAGACCTGCAAATATGTGCACGTCATAAGAACCCGGTGATCAGACCTGAATTGAATTCTCAGCTTACAAAATGTTGAGTTAAAATAATCACTTGTAATGGAGGAGTGTGATTTTTTTATTTCATAACTATCTTAAAACTTCTGGGTGGGGTTCCTGACCTCCCATAGTGGGCAGGGAGGTACATACTGTGTCTTCTATCCCCCTATATCTGTTTTCCAACATGCTCTCTGTCTTTGTCTTGGAATGAGATTACTTGGATTTCCCTTGGCCCTAGTCCTAGCTGAGAGGGAAACAGTCAAATGCATAGTTATTGTTTTGGGAGATGATATTTTTTTCCTAGTAAATCATCTCTCTGTTATGCACTGTATTATGTTTTGTATACGTATTATATTGATTTGTAAACATTTCAGTGTATTCCTCTTAGTTGGGACCTGACTGGGTGGGGATCCTGACCTCCCATAGCGGGCAGCGAGGTACATACTGTGTCTTCTATCCCCTTATATCTGTTATCCAACATGTTTTCTGTCTTTGTCTCGGAATGAGATTACTTGGTTTTGTCCTGGCACTGGCCGGAATCCTAGCTGGGAGGGAAACAGTCAAATGTTTAGTTATTTTTTTGGGAGATGATATTTTTTTTCCTTGTAAATCATCTCTCTGTTATGTATTATTATATTTGTTATTTTCAATGTAGAATGTAAGCATTTGAGTGTATTCCTCTTTGTTGGATTTTGTGCTTGTGTCCAGATGAGACTTATAGGTGATCTCAAACTAAGTACATTGGTGGTATGCTCTTGGAATCTACATCTGATCCCTATTTGTTCCCAGTTCCCCTATGTCTTACTTTTTCTTGGGTACTTTAATTGTAATTCTAGAACTTTTTACTATCCCATTTTCTTCCTTTTTACTGGCGCTGATATAACCTAAATGTGTTGCAAGCGCCGTAAAACCCTTAAAAACAAAACAAAACAAAACAAGCGCGGTAAAACCATTAAAAATAAAAACACACATGTTAAAACTTGAATTTCCTGACACTGGTCATTTAGGCTTTGAAATCAAACTTCTCTGAGATCAAGTTCACACCGACATAATACCAGATTGATACATTGGGTCACATCTGACATTGTCTTAACTCTCTCCTTGCCAGATATTTTCAGAATTTTACCCTAAACATCATACTCACCCAACACAAAAATAGATTTTTCAAACAGATTAGCAACGAGTATATTCTACATTTTGGTCAGAAAAATGAGCTCTGCAACACAGTGTTGAGTATTTTATAGCTATAACTAAAACAAAATGAAGTCAGAATAAGAAAATTGTTGGCTGCATCAAAACAAATGTGACGATTTTCCTATGGGTGGTAAGGAGTGGATTAACCCATTCAACCCTAACACTGACTATATCCGTAGTACACCCTGGGTTACTTTTACCCCCATGCACATTCATTACATTTTTCTGAGACAAATTATAGGCGTAGTATCAAAAGCTAATGTTTTTAGTTTTTACACGTTAATGATAGTTGAATAAAACTATGTACATGCTCATTTTTACTACAATTTATTTTTCCAGTTTTGAAAAGTAGCAAAAATCTCTAGGATTGAGTGGGTTAGCTGACAATGCTGATGTTTTCATCCCCATAATCCAACGTTTTCCATCTTTTTCCATTTTAGTAACTGGATTGCATCCCCCTCGGTCTCTCTTCCCCCGTTTCATTTTTTTATAATACTAGTAAACAATGAGATATTTGTACTTTCAAAATGGCTGTTGATAATGAATCATTGTTCTGTGTTTTGACCTCATTTTTTAATGTCAAATTACTTCAAAAATAATCAGATCCATTTGAAAGATACTATATGTAAAATGCCATATAAAGCTACTGCTAGTCATTGTCAGTGTTACTCTAGACTCTGGGGCTCTCAAATAGGTTCTTTATTTTTCCCCTCTTGTAAGTATATTTCTCTTTTTAAAAAAAATCTAGTCCGGACATATTTATTATCCTGCGTTAATATTGTTATTGCTGTATTATTATTATTATTATTATTATTATTATTATTATTATTATTATTATTATTATTATTATTATTATTATTATTATTATTATTATTATTATTATTATTAGTGATCTCAAAATTAAGTGCTTTGGAATCTACATCTGATCCCTATTTGAACCAGTTCCCCTTTGTCTTACCTTTTCTTGGGTACTTTAATTGCAATTCTAGAACTTTTTACTCTCCCATTTTCTTCCTTTTTACTGGCGCTGGTATGACTTTAATATGTTTGCAAGTGCCATAAAACCCTTAAAAACAAAAACAAACAAATAAGGCAGAAAATGTACTTTTGAGTTATTTTTTTCTCCAATTCGGATTTTGTCCAAACTATTTTCAGATATTTTTGTTTATTGTGGCAGGTCTGTGCAAGCTGCTACTGCTTATTTTTTAGATTCTTTCTTTCTTTTTAAAAATTTTTTTCAATGTTTCTTTTTTTTTTTAATAAATAAAATAATTCAAACTCAAAAAAATTATTTGTTGATGAACGCTAAGAGACCTGATGTCAGGCTCGAGTAGAATGAAATATTGTTCATTGTTTTGCAATTCTTGTTCATTCAATTGGAAGGCTGGTTTTCCAAATAAATTGTTATGGCCATTTCACGCATTTTGATATCGAATCGAGGTGCATTATTAATAGCTGTCATCAAAGTCAAAGCATTTCTTTACATTTTGTCATGTACAAGAGAAATGAGAATGAGAAAACTGTGGGTTGAATCGTAACGATTGTGACCATTTTCCTATGGGTGGTAAGGAGACGGTTAAAATCAAAAAAAAAAAAAGAGGAACCAGTTTTTTTCACATGACGACGTGTCTTCCCTATTGTCATGTCAATTCATACCGAGAATAATGTTGCATTGCAGTAAAACCCTTAAAAACAAACCAGTTTAACAAGTTTTGGGAAACCAGTCCTGAATTGTATTTTGCTGCTGAATGTATATTTCATACTATATATTATATTATATTATATTACATATAGCTTATATTTTTCTCCATATATGTGCACAGTATTGACACAACCAACACAGATTATATTGAATACTTTGTTCAATGATGTACATGGTTTATTGCAATGTGGTTTAAAATGAACACTAAGCTGTGGACTTTGAATATTGGACAAATGACTTTAACAGCTTTATTACTGGTTTGTTTTGTTGTTGTTGGCTGAAGAAGGGGTTTGAACCTGAAATGTCTTGTGTTAAGTTTTTGAAAAAGTGAGATCTACGGAAGGTGTCCCCATCGGCACAAATTCCTGTTAAGCAACTTTAAACCGGAACCACTTCAAGCACACTCAACATGAAAAAGTGAGATCTGCAGAAGGTGTCCCCATCGGCGCAAATTCCTGTTAAGCAACTTTAAACCGGAACCACTTCAAGAAACAACAACAGTCAACAAAACAACTCAGTCCTGACAATGGCAAATTAAGCCTGAAACATTAATGTAGACTGTCTCAAACATTGTGGTAAATATTTTAAATAATAATAATAATAATAATAATAATAATATATATATATATATATATATATATATATATATATATATATATATATATATATATATGTCACGTATGCAAATGCACAAAAATGTAAAAATATGAATGAGATTACTTATTTTTGTCCTGGCCCCTGGTCGGATACCCTTGCTGAGATGGAAACAGTCAAATGGATAGTTAGGGTTATGAGAGATGATATTTTTTGTCTTGTAAATCATCTATCTGTTATGCATTGTATTATTTTTGCTTTATATATGTTTTTTAAACATTTGAGTGTGTTCCACTATGTGGGGACCTGTGCTTGTTTCAGGTGAGACATTTAGGTGATCTCAAACTAAGTACCTACATTGATGGTGTGCTCATGGAATCAACATCTGTTCACTATTTGAACCAATCCCCCTTTTTTTTCCTTTTTCTTGGGTACTTCAAGTGCAATTCAAGAACTTCGCTCCCATAAATGTGTCGCAACCGCCTTAAGACCCTTAAAAACAAACAAACAAACAACATATTTCAACCAGTCCCCTTAGACTTCCCTTTTCTTTTGTGCTTTTAACTTCATCTCCCCGGGTACTTGTGTTTACGTTACAATTTATTAGTATATATTTTGTAAGTAGTGATTCTTTCCCTTTTATCGGTACTTCTTATTTTGTGACTGAGCGGGTCTTTAGAGATGTCGACTGTTTTAAAAGTAAAATATGAAAAATTCGAAAATATTCAGAAATTACCTATTTTAGGTGAGCCGCCGGGGTTACGAGTATTTATAAAGAGATCAGTTTTCTCATGAATTGGGGACTGTACTGGATTACACATTTATTTTGAAACTACACATCTTTCCCTCCCAAATTACACATTTCTGAATCTTGAGGTTGGCGTCTCTTGGTCTCCTTAAGACTAGAATCTGTCAGTTCTACTATTACTGCTCCTTATTTGAATAACTCGCTCAATCCTAGAGATTTTTGCTACTTTTCAAAATTGGAAAAACTGTATTAGAAATGAGCATGTGCATAGATATAGTTTTATTCAACTATCATTAACATGCAAAAACAAAAAAACATTGGCTTTGATACTACGCCTATAATTTGTCTCAGAAAAAAATGTAATAAATAGGCATGGGGTAAAAGTAACCCAGGTATACTACGGATATAGTCGGTGTTAGGGTTTAGTGAGATAACAAGGATGACACGGGATTTTGGGTGATATCAACCTACATTACTTGATGATGGGAATGTCCTGTTCCCTATTTGATGTACTCCACTTTGTCTTGCTTTTTCTTTGATGCTTTCAACTTCAGATCTACAACTTTTTCCTTTATCGTCTTCCATATTACTGGGGGTGAAATGACTGATAATTGTCACAAGCGCCGTACAGCCCTTAAAAACTAACAAACTTTTTTCCTTTATTATCTTTCATATAACTGGGGCTGAAAAGTGTCGCAGTCGCAGGAAAACCACTACCAGACCTCCCGTAGTGATGGGGAGGTCACTATTGCTGGTTGGAGTTGGAGTCTTCTTGACCTCCCATGATGGGCGGAAAAGTCACTCTTGCTGTCTTCTAAATTCCTATACAGTACTCGCTAGAGTTTAGCACGGTCATGGGAGAAGTCAAAAAGCGTGCTAGAATTCGAGCGTGCCGAAATCCGATGCTCTTGGGAGGTAGCGACTTATTATATGGGCGCTTTGAACTTTCGACGAAAGGCGCAATAGAATTATTATTATTATTATTATTATTATTATTATTATTATTATTATTATTATTATTATGATTATTATTATTATTATTATTATTATTATTATTATTATTATTATTATTATTATTATTATTATTATTATTATTATTAGTGTTATTATTATTATTATTATTATTATTATTATTATTATTATTATTATTATTATTATTATTATTATTATTAGTGTTATTATTATTATTGTTATTATTATTATTATTATTATTATTATTATTATTATTATTATTATTATTATTATTATTATTATTATTATTGAGAATTCGGTGTGCAGGAATCCAGCACGTACTGTATCCTTTTTTTGTTTGTTTTTGTTCTTTTCCAGATTCATTTTTTGTCATTGTCTTGGATGGAGAATACTTGGCTGAGCGGGGAAATAGTGAAGAAGTGTTCATTTTGGGAGTGTTAGTGGGATCTTCTTGTGTTGATATCAAACGTTAAAAGTATTGACAGTACTCTTGGAATCTACTTCTGTTGTCTATTTGATCCACAGTTTTGTTTATTTTTTCTCTGCTTCTTTATGTGTGTGTGTGTGTGTGTGTGTGCGTGTGTGTGTGTGTGTGTGCGTGTGTGTGTGTGTTGCTCTCTCAACTTCTTTTAACTGACGCTGAAATGCGTCTAGCGCCACATAAATAAAAGGCACATGGAACCTACTTCTCTCCCCTTTTTCAACTTGCACTATAAGTCTATAGATAGCCTGGGTGGGGTTCCCGACCTACCATAGTGGGCAGGGAGGTACTTGCTGTGTCTTCTATCCCTCAATCTCTTTTCCAATTTCTTTCCGTCTTTCTCTTGGAATGCGTTTTGTCTTGACCCTGGCCGGAGTCCTTGGCTGGGCGGGAGACAGTCGAATGTATAGGTATAGCTTTGGTAGATGCTATTTTTTGTCTTGTAAATCATCTCTCTGTAATTTACTGTTATTGTTATTTTCAAATTTTTAACATATGATTTGTAAACATTTGAGTGTGTTCCTCTTAGTGGGGACCTGTGCTTGTGTCTGGGTGAGACATTTAGGTATTCTCAAATTAAATACACTGATAGTGTGCTCTTACATCTGCTGTCCCCTATTTGAACAAATTCCTCTTTTGACTTACTTTTTCCTGGGTGCTTTAATTGTAATTCTAGAATTTGACAATACCATTTTCTTCCTTTTTACTGGCGCTAAAATGACCTAAAAGCGCCGTAAAACCCACTTCCCTTACCTGCTGTCCGTTTCCATGTCGCATTTCTAGCTTCCTCCTGGAGTGAAATGACTTAGGAACCCTAAACTGTGAGGGAGTATACCTTCAGAGTCACTAGGTTTATATAGTAATTGCTCGTTTCCATCAGGATAGGACGGGGGGGTTTTTGTTGTTGAAATTTTGGGTGTACTAATTTTCTTTTAAAAAGTGGCCCAAGTAACAGTATCACAAACTGAAAACAGACCGGTAAACAATGAAGGGGTGCGTACAGAAGACAAAAAACGGAACCAGTAAGGACAACAACAAAAACGGTTAAAAAAAAGTTGCAGAAACAAAAATTGAACCAGTAAAGACATCAACAAAACAGTAAGCAAAAACAACAAAAATAAAACCAAAAACTCGATGGCTGATCATTATTTTATAATCATTTATTACAGAATAATCAATACTGGCGACAATATATATATATATCAGTACTATAAATGGATGAAGCAGCATTATTTAAAAAAAAAAAAAAAAATTGTGGATAACGAGAAAAGATGCAATGAGAGGCTCTCGTTACAGTAGTTTGACTGCACTGACTGTTGCCCAATACGTTTGTTAGAATACACCATGAAGGCCCATTCCAATACTACCGAAAAAGTGAAAACTGAGAGGCTTCGTATGGGAACAAAACAATTGAGGACAGACGATACTAGTTATTTTGCATTTTATTTTATTTGTTTTCCACAATTATTTGTGTATTGTGCTGACGAAGGGTTTGTACCCGAAACGTCCATTTGTCCGTTTTGTTCCCATACGAAGCCTCTCCATTTTCACGATCACCGGCTTCAGGCAGCCCCAACCGTTTTTTACATTCCCAACAATGGGATGTACGAGTTGCCTCCCATTCCTACCCTTTTTTGTTGTTTGAAGCTAGTGAACTCCCACCCACCGGAAGTTACAAATCACGTTCATTTCTCCCACACCCCATGGGATGTCTTAGATGCAAATTATCTCTCTATTATGTACCGTTAAGTTTTCAGTCTGAACATTAAGTTTTTACACTCCGGTGTATTCCTCTTGGTGGAAATTTTACAAAGTCTCCCCGCCAGGACCAAGAAAAAAAAAAAAAAAACATAGGCCATCTTGTTTGCTTTTTAGGGTTTTACAGCGCTCGCAACACCTTTAGGTCATTCAGCTCCTGTAGATTGTTTTTGTTTTTATTTTTAAATTTTAAGGGTTTTACGGCGCTTGCAACACATTAAGGTCATATCAGCGCCAGTAAAAAGGAAGAAAATGGGATAGTAAAAAGTTCTAGAATTACAATTAAAGCACAAAAGAAAAGGTAAGACAAAGGGGAATTGGTTCAAATAGGGAACAGATGTAGATTCCAAGAGCACATCGCCAAAGTACTTAGTTTGAGATCACCTAAAAGTCTCATCCAGACACAAGCACAGGTCCCAACTAAGAGGAATACACTCAAATGTTTACAAATCATATAATATAATATGTAAACTAAACATAATACAATGCATAACAGAGAGATGATTTACAAGGAAAAAAATATCATCTCCCAAAACTATAACTATACATTCGAGTATATCCCTCCCAGTCAAGGAACTCCGGCCAGGATCAGGACAAAACTAAATAATCTCATTCCAAGACAATGACAGGAAACAATTGGAAAACGGGTATGGGGGATAGAAGACACAGCATGTACCTCCCTGCCCACTATGGGAGGTCAGGAACCCCACCCAGAGTTCCAGTAGAAGGAAGAAAATAGGGTAGTCTTAAAAAAAAGTTACATATTTACAATCGAAAGCACACGAAGGGTTCAAATAGGGAATAGTTGTGCGCACTGCGTAACTTAGTTTGAGATCATCTAAAAGTTTCATCCAGACACAAGCACAGGTCCCCACTAAGAGAACTAATATGTTTACATCATTATATAGCCTATATTTAAAACCAATTTTTTTTTTAATTAACAGGACATAACAGAGAGATGATTTAAATATTAAAAGGGGAAAAAATATCCCCCAAAACAATTTTGACTGCTTCCCTCCCAGTTGAGGACTCCAGCCAGGGCTATGGCAAAACCAAGTTATCCCATTTCAAGACAAAGCCAGAAAACAGATATAGGGGATAGAAAGACAATGCGTGGCCTCCTGTCCACCATCTTAATGCGGAACACGGACATAGAGGAACATAGAAATGGAAATTAAAATTAAAAGATAAAAAGGTTCCCGCCATGAAGGACACACTCAAATGAGTACATAGTACAATAATATACTTGTCAAAACCAACTAATAATATAATAGAACATAACAGTAGCAGAGAGATGATTTACAAGGGGAAAAAATCATCTCTCAAAAAAGGTAAAATATACATTTGACTGTCTCCTTCGCAGCTAAGGACTAAGACGAAGAAGGTAAACAAAACACAAACAAACGTAGCAATCACAAATTCAGAATAAAGACCGATAACATTGAAAGGGAAAGCATAATATGGGGGAATAGAGGACGGAGCAAATGGCCTTATGCCTACCATTTCATAATCAGAAGACACCCCCCCCCCCCAACACACACACACACGCCCAAAACCCGTGTTGTTTATTCTCTCTCGTCTTTGGCAATAACAACAATGATCATAATAATAATATCTATATATTAACCCACTCAATCCTAACACCGACTATATCCGTAGTTTACTCGGGTTACTTACCCCATGTCTATTTATTACATTTTTCTGAGTCAAATTACAGGCGTAGTATCAAAGCTAATGTTTGTATGTTTGCATGTTAATGATAGTTGATTAATAAAACTATCTATCTATGTACATGCTCATTTTTAATACATTATTTCCGATTTTGAAAAGTAGCAAAAATCTCTAGGATTGAGTGAGTGAATATAGTGGTGGGGATGATACAACGGTAGCGATTGTCGGTTAAAGGGTGATGATGATGGTTTACACTGGTGATGGTAACGGGTGCCGTAATGACAATGATAATAGTTATGGCAAGTAAATTAATATGTTAAAAGATTTGATTTTAAGGGTTTTACGGCGCTTGCAACACGTTTATTTAGGCCATATCAGCGCCAGTAAAAAGGAAGAAAATGGGATAGTAAAAATATATATAATTACAATTAAAACGCCCAAGAAAAGGTAAGACAAAGGGAATTCTTAAATAGGGAACAGATGTAAATTCCAAGAGAGCTCCCCACTAAGAGGAACACACTCAAATGGTTACAAAACATATATATGTAACACACAAATAATACAGTACATAACAGACAATTTACAAGAAAAAAAAATCTCCCAAAAGACTTACTATACATTTGACTGTTTCTCTCCCAGCCAGGGTATCCGGCCAGGGCCTGGACAAAACCAAGTAATCTCATCCCAAGACAAAGACATAAAGCATGTTGGAAAACATAGAAGACACATTAAGTACGGTACCTCCCTGCCCACTATGGGAAGTCGGGAACCCCATCCAGAATGGTGATGATGATAATGATGGTTTATACTGGTGATAGTGCAATGGTAACGAGTGCTGTAATGACAATGTTATGGCTATGGCAAGTAAATTCATATGTTATACATTATTTAAAACCCGGTGGCCATTTATATAAAACAACTTGATAGAACCACTAGAAACCCGGTGTGGATATGAGACATATAAAGGCCTAGAATTTGTTTTTGTTTTTAAGGGTTTTACGGCGCTTGCGACACATTAAGTTTTAAGGTTATGTCAGCGCCAGTAAAAAGGAAGAAAATGGGATAGTAAAGTAAAAAGTTATAAAATTACAATTAAAACACCCAAGAAAAAGTAAGACAAAGGTGAACTGGGAACAAATAGGGATCAGATGTAGATTCCAAGAGCATACCATCACTGTACTTAGTTTGAGATCACATGTTATAAGTCTCATCCGGACACGAGCACAAAACCCAACTAAGAGGAATACACTCAAATACTTACATTATAAATTCAAAATAACAAATATAAGAATACATGACAGAGAGATGATTTACAAGGGAAAAATATCATCTCTCAAAACAATAACTATGCAGTTGACTGTTTCCCTCTCAGCCAGGACTCCGGCCAGGGCCAGGACAAAACCAAGTAATCTCATTCCAAGGCAAAGACAGAAAGCAAATTGGAAAACAGATATAAGGGGATAGAAGGCACAGCAAGTACTCCCCCACTTGGAGGTCAGGAGCCCGACCATCACATGTTTCATGAAGTACAATGGATATTGGCTTTGACATTGACCACAACCCCACCCTTGTTTGTTTTTTGTTTTTAAGGGGTTTACGGCGCTTGCAACACTTTTAGGTCATATCAGCGCCAGTAAAAAGGAAGAAAATGGGATAGTAAAAAGTTCTAGAATTACAATTAAAGCATCCAAGAGAAAGTAAGACATAAAGGAACTGGGAAAAAATAGGAATCAGACGTAGATTCCAAGAGCATACAACCAATGTACCTACTTAGTTTGAGATCACCTATAAGTCTCATCCGGACACAAGTACAAAATCCAACAAAGAGGAACACATTCAAATGCCTACATTTTACATTCAAAATAACAAATATAATAATACATAACAGAGAGATCATTTACAAGGAAAAAATATCATCTCCCGAAACAATAACTATGCATTTGACTGTTTTCCTCCCAGCCAGGACTCCGGCCAGGGACAGGAAAAAAACCCCAAGTAATCTCATTCCAAGACAAAGACAGAAAGCATGTTGGAAAACAGATATAAGGGGATAGACGACACACAGTATGTACCCCCTGTCCACTATGGGAGGTCAGGAACCCCACCCTTCCGGGCATTTAAAAATTGAATTTTATATAGAGCGATATTCATTAAACAGCAACTCTTAACATGTAGAACGAGACATGCCGCCTGTTAGGCAATAATACATTTTTTCCGATAGAGATAACGCTGTTAACGGCCAGGTACTCATTTTACACCCGAGTTCGATGAGAGAATATGAGTAAAGAGCCTTTTCCAAGGACTCAAATATGCACCGAGCGAGGCTCGAACCCAGGACCTTACCACAGTCACATTTGTTGACATCTTGTTTATACCGTTTGGAGACTATAGGTCACATTGAGATATTCTTAACAGTGGCGGCTCTGTATCCCACAACGAGGGTAGCCTACCGGCACTGACACAATAACGGTCAGGCTTTGAATCCTGATTTGTTTGTTTGTTTTTTATTTATGTGTTTTACGGCGCTTGCAACACAGTAAGATCATATCAGCGCCAGTAAAAAGGAAGAAAATGGAATAGTAAAAAGTTCTAGAATTACAATTAACTCACTCAAGAAAAGGTAAGACAAAGGGGAACTGGTTCAAATAGGGAACAATAGATTCCATGAGCACACCGTCAAAGTACTTAGTGTGAGATCACCTAAAAGTCTCATCCAGACACGACACAATCACAGGTCCCAACTAAGAGGAATACACTCAAATGTTTACCAATCATAATATAATATGTAAACTAAACATAATACAATGCATAACAGAGAGATGATTAACCAGGAAAAAAATATCTCCCAAAACTATAAATATACATTCGACTGTTTCCCTCCCAGACAAGGAACTCCGGCAAGGATCAGGACAGAACTAAGTAATCTCATTCCAAGACAATGACAGGAAACAATTGGAAAACGGGTATTGGGGGGGGGGGGGGGGGGGGGGGGATAGAAGACACAGTATGTACCTCCCTGCCCACTATGGGAGGTCAGGATCCCCACCCAAGAATCCTGATTTACGTCCCGACTTAATTCTGACCTCTTTGACCACCCGGCAATGGTTGGGTCGCTAGGCTTAACCCTCTCCATACCAACTATAGGAAAATCGTCACATTCGTTACGATACAACCAACATTTTACATATTCAAATTTCTACTGTACATCATGGAATTTAAATAAAATGAACAGTGTATTGTAGAGCACGTTTTGCTAAAAAAATTATGTATGGCAAGAACTTTACTGATATTGTGGTTGAGTGATAAAAAATATATTTTTGTGTTAGTTAGGTGTGAAGTTTTGAGGAAAATCCTGAAAATGGCTGGTAAGGAGAGGGTTAATACCCAAACTTGCTGGAAAGTACTCTATAGTAAGACTGGGAACCTTTTTGAGGGTTTATAGATCAATGCGTCACTCCAATGTGCACTTATTTGCCAGGTCTGATAACACAATCAATGGAAATCTCGCAAAATAGTGTCCATTACAACAATGTTAAACGAGGCCGATATGTGAGCTCGGATGTCAGACCTGCATATTGATGTACACGTCGCCTCACTGCAGGGCTTGATAAGAACAATGTGAGAGGTGATAAACGTGTTGATGAAACGCATGGGAACGTTTTAAGAGCCGTTCTGTAGGCCGTAGACCCATGAGCCTCTGACCTACTTTCGATTTCATCTATCCAATCAAACTGATTGTAAATTATTTTGATTTCACAGCATTTTTCAATTGATTTTAGAGACAGGAAAGTGGGGTGAAATGCCCGCTCTATGAGACGTGGAGTGAAACGTTAGCATGCATTTCGATATCAATAAATATAAAGACAAGTTTTAAATTAAAACAAGAGGTGATGAAAACAACGACAACATCACAACAGTTGTATAAGATAAATAAAACCATTAGCATTTGAGTAAAAGTATTAAGCTTGATATACGTCCAGTTGTTGAAGTTTGTTTGTTAGGGTTTTACGGCGCTTGGGGCAACACATCAATTTAGGTCATTTCAGCGCCAGCAAATTAAAAAAAGAAAATAGGATAGCAAAAAGAATAATAAATTTCGATTTAAAATTTAAAACGCGAGAAAAAGTAAGACAAAGGAGAATGGTTAAAAAAAAAAGATGTAAATTTCAAGAGCGTACACCGTCAGTGTACTTAGTTTGAGATCACTTTAAAAAAGTCTCATCCAGTCATATGCGTAGGGTTTTAATAAGAGGAATACACTCAAATGCTTACGATAACTTTGTATTCAAAACAATACAATATATGGCAGAGAAATTGTTTACGAGTAAAAATAGCACCTGCGAAGTCCCAGGTTTGAAAGTATTTGCTTAGACGAGGGTCGTTTAAATCGATCGATATTTGAAGGACGAGTTTTCTGGCCAAATTTCTAAACATGTGTTTTTCCAGAGCACGGCAGTATTCACGACTATACCCATTGTAGAGACGAGGACTACGCGTAGGGCCTGGACAAAACATAAACTATACCATAGACAGACCAGAACAGAGCAAGTTGGAAAACAGCTATATGGGGGATAGAAGAGACAGCAAGTGACCTCCCTGCCCACTATGGGAGGTCAAACAAATCCACCAGTTGGAACATTAGAACGCCCCAAGATACAGGTCTGTAGACAATGGATCGCGAGCCATTTTTCAACTTGGGTTTTGACACCATCGATCAAAAACACCGATTTTGGAATTTTTTGGTTCTCAAAAAGAAAAAGAAAGAAAATATTATTTTTTCATTCATTTCATTCACTGGTTTGGGTCTTTTCAAAAAATTTTTTATTACCAATATTGGGCAGTTTTAATCATTCTGTATCGTCGTTATAGGTTAAAAAACAACATTTAAGGTGAACAATTTTAATTATCTGTGTTGATACCCATTTTGCGACCTAATTTGGGGGTCTGACATAAAAAAATTATAACAATCTTGTGGCAAACGTTCCACAAAAACTAATGAAGGAATGATCTCCATATTCTTCCCTCTTGTCAACATTGTACCATAGTGTGTCACCATAGAGAGATTTTACGGCTTTAGCTTATGGAATTTTTATTAGAACATTACAAATTTGAGAATCAAATTGTTATGACAAAATTGATGTTAAAAATTCAGAATTAGGATTATAATTCAAAATTCACATATCTTATCAATATATCTCTCTATGGTGACATAATACATTATCTCTGTGATAACTGTGGAAATTTTCAGACAATTTCATTGAAGAGATTCAGAGAAACGTTTGACACAGTATCCCATACCCTTAGAAATATGCCATTTTGAGAAAATAGCCAAATGGCTTCCCGTTTTTCACACTTTTCTTACTATCTGTACCATTTTCGACTGTGTTTTTCGTGCCTTTATATTCTACTTTAAGAATTTGGACTTCAATTATATTATTTCTAGGGTAATAAAATATCAATTTCCACCAAAATCTCAAAATCAATTTTTCGAAGGATTTTCCTAATAATTAGACCCAAACCATCCCTTAAGTTTACGTTGTGATATGGTTGACGGCGACCTTTTCAATGCTTTCAGTTTCAGGCCATTTTAACAGTTTCAAGTTAGACGACAGAATTGTCCAAACATTTTAGCTGAAAACTGGTTTCAAACGACAAGGGATTTGGTTATGCCTGATTGGTTGGCAATGATTGTCGGTCACAGATCGATTGTCTACGGACCTTTCGACGGACTGGGACTTGAGATTTCATCAGAGGTTGGACTCCATGTGTATCGCCCACTTAGGAGATCAATAGATACAGTAATATTTAGTTTTCATATTAATTCATGTATAAAATATAAAGTAATTATCATCAATAATTAGGTTTTCTTGTACATTCAACAATCATATAGATTCACCAAGAGGCCGCTGTGCTTTGTGTCCATGAAATGCTGATAGAATTCATTTAAATCAAATAATTTCTGTTGTTTTAACAATTATAACAATGAATGAAATTGGCTTACATTACAGACTCCCCCAATTGGCTTCTACAGTCATGACGTCACTTCCCTCGTAATGACGTATAGTAACTTAGTAACTGGCTCTAAACTATCGGAACAATGGCGGACGCCTTTATGAAATATTTCTCCGACGAGCATAAAAGTGTATCCAGAGGAGAAAATCATTACAAATATGATCATGTTTTGACTTTTATAAATTCTGATCACATGACATGTGAAAAGTTCTAGCCAGAATGAAGAATAAAAAGTACACATTTTGTTTGTTTAGAACACGCTGCTCACCGTTGCTGGGCGACGTTTGTTTTGTTTTGTTTTTTAAGGGTTTTACGGCGCTTGCAACACATTAAGGTCATATCAGCGCCAGTAAAAAGGAAAAACATGGGATAGTAAAAAGTTCTAGAATTACAAATAAAGCACAAAAGAAAAGGTAAGACAAAGGGGAATTGGTTCAAATATGAAAGAGATGTAGATTCCAAGAGCACACCGTCAAAGTACTTAGTTTGAGATGATACCTAAAAGTCTCATCCAGACACAAGCACAGGTCCCAACTAATTTGTTTTGTTTTTAAGGGTTTTACGGCGCTTGCAACACATTTAGGTTATATCAGCGCCAGTAAAAAGGAAGAAAATGGGATAGTAAAAAGTTCTAGAATTACAATAAAAGCACCCAAGAAAAAGTAAGACAAAGGGGAATTGAGAACAAATAGGGATCAGATGTAGATTCCAAGAGCATACCACCAATGTACTTAGTTTGAAATCACCTACAAGTCTCATCCAGACACAAGCACACAATCCAACAAAGAGGAACACACTCAAATGCTTACATTATACATTCAAAATAAAAATAATAATACATAACAGAGAGATGATTTACAAGGAAAAAAATATCATCTCCAAAAACAATAGCTATGCATTTGACTGTTTCCCTCCCAGCTAGGATTCCGGCCAGTGCCAGGACAAAACCAAGTAATCTCATTCCGAGACAAAGACAGAAAACATGTTGGATAACAGATATAAGGGGATAGAAGACACAGTATGTACCTCGCTGCCCGCTATGGGAGGTCAGGATCCCCACCCAGTCAGGTCCCAACTAAGAGGAATACACTCAAATGTTTACCAATCATATAATAGAATATGTAAACTAAACATAATACAATGCATAACAGAGAGATGATTTACAAGGAAAAAAATATCATCTCCCAAAACTACAACTATACATTCGACTGTTTCCCTCCCAGCCAGGGTCAGGAAAAAACCAAGTAATCTCATTCCAAGACATAGACAGGAAACAATTGGAAAACGGGTATGGGGGGATAGAAGACACACCATGTACCTCCCTGCCCACTATGGGAGGTCAGGATCCCCACCCAGGCTGGGCGACGTGACATCAGACTATGTAATCCAATTGTGGTGAGTGTCCAAATGGTTTGTTGCTATTCTAACCACTGGATATTGGTTCAGTTATTCATACACATCATACCCATGATAGCCCCTTGCTAATCGGAATGTAATTGTTGCTGCTCGAAGATCGAAGAAATATATAACAATGTCAAATTGAATGTAAGCTTCAATTTAATTACGAAGACAGATAAAATGGACGTTTCGGGTTTCCCTTTTATCAACAAACAGGATGAATGAAACACTACAGACGAATGAGATAATGTGGTAGTGACGTTTTAATTGTAATATAAATTGTTAACAACGCCACTACCACATTATCTCATTAGTCTGTAGTGTTTCATTCGTCCTGTTTATTGATAAAGGGGAAACCCGAAACGTCCATTCTATCTGTTTTCGTAAATTAAATTGAAGTTTACATTCAATTTGAGATTGTTATTTACTTGCTAATCGTAAGAAAGTACGATACGTAGGCTACAAAGCATTATTCGTACGTATCACCAAAGAGTTGACTCGAGTGTTTATTTGTACCATAACGAGTAAACCAATGAATATCTACTACGTTTTCACTATTTTGTATAGAAACTTACAGATCAAACTGTTTTGGTTTGTTTTGAAGGGTTTTACGGCGCTTGCAACACTTTTAGGTCATATCAGCGCCAGTAAAAAGGAAGAAAATGGGATAGTAAAAAGTTCTAGAATTACAATTAAAGCATCCAAGAAAAAGTAAAACAAAGGGGAACTGGGAACAAATAGCGATCAGATGTAGATTCCAAGAGCATACCATCAATGTACTTAGTTTGAGATCACCAATAAGTCTCATCTGGACACAAGCACAAAATCCAACAAAGAGGAATACACTCAAATGTTTACATTATAAATTCAAAACAGCAAATATAATAATACATAACAGAGAGATCATTTACAAGTAAAAAAATATCATCTCCCAAATCAATAAGTATGCATTTGACTGTTTCCCTCCTAGCTAGGACTCAGGCCAGGGCCAGGACAAAACCAAGTAATCTCATTCCAAGACAAAGACAGAAAGCATGTTGGAAAACAGATATAAGGGGATAGAAGACACACTATGGGAGGTCAGGAACTCCACCCAGGAGATCAGTGGCCAATAGGATTGCTGGAAGTTGTGAGTACTTTTCATGATGTGAGTTCTAACACTTCAAAGCACGGCCAATGCATCAAACCCATTGAAAACTGCTATAGATTGCCTGGTATAGACGATAGCAATAGAGATAAACGTCACACGCTGTAAGCAACAACCGGACAATCATAAAAAAAAAAACAAAACAACTAGAACTTTTATATTGCGCAATATCCACTAAATGTCTTCAAAGCGCTTTACAGAGGGTCCTTGACCAACAGCAACACGTAACATGTAGAACAAGACATGACGCCTGTTAGGCGATATTACAATTTTTTCAACAGAGACAACGCTGCTGACGGCCAGGTGATCATTTTATACCTGAGTACGGTGAGAGATTGTGAGTAAAGAGTCTTTTCCAAGGACTCAACTATGCGCCAAGCGAGGCTTGAACCCAGGACCTTCCGATCCGAAAGCGAGTGTCATACCACAAGACCACATAGCCGCACGTACCATAATACAATTGTGAATCTGTAAATAGGTAGATGAATATACTTAGGCCTGGTAAAATGAATAAGAACAGGTGACCCTACCACATGATGTAGATTAATCTGGGAATCACCCCCCCCCCTACCCATGCCTACCGTCTGATCCAGTAGCTAACGTTTAAAAATAAAATAATCCTTCATTTACAACAATAACAATCAAGAAAATATATTATGTGTCCCATAGCCCAATATGGCGTGGTATCCGTCAATTTCAGAAAGATTTAATTTTGTTTTAGATGATAACACAACAGAGAAAAAGAAATATCACCAAGGACAACCAATGACGCGTACGCAGCAAGGGGAAAGAATTCATGGCGGCCGACAACTGTGAAGACTTTGCTTCTCCAAGATCGAAGAGGTGCAAGGGGAAGTAAGCCTCACACGACAAGAAACGTCCAATAAATTTGTAATTGTCACTATTTGGTTGACGGCGTTAAGCTCACCCAGACATTGTAACTCAGTGTTACAGAGTGTTCTATTCTTTAATGTATAGACATTCCATAAAGGAATATAGATTATATTATATCAAACAAGATGTCTAATGTCCATAGGAATATCCCATGTTGTCCAAAAGTGAGCAAATTGGGGATTAATTAACTTGACCAAAAAAAAAAAAAATAAAAAAAATAACAACCTCGAAAAAGCATGAAGCGGGATTTAAACACAGGACCTTCCGATCACAGTGCAACGCATTAATCACTCGGCCACTTGGCCCCCGTTCTTTTAAAAGCAGAATAAAACCCAATGGTGACCAAGATCACGAGATGCCAAACCCCCCCCCCCCCCCCCTGAAGTCACATCCAGACGGAAAATGCCTCATCCCCCCCCCCCCCCCCTGAAGTCACATCCAGACGGAAAATGACTCACCCCCCCCCCCCTGAAGTCACATCCAGACGGAAAATGACTCACCCCCCCCCCCCCCCCACCCCCCCCTGAAGTCACATCCAGACGGAAAATGACTCACCCCCCCCTCCCCTGAAGTCACATCCAGACGGAAAATGACTCACCCCCCCCCCCCCTGAAGTCACATCCAGACGGAAAATGACTCACCCCCCCCCCCCCCTGAAGTCACATCCAGACGGAAAATGACTCACCCCCCCCCCCCTGAAGTCACATCTAGACGGAAAATGACTCACCCCCCCCCTGAAGTCACATCCAGACGGAAAATGACTCACCCCGCCCCCCCTGAAGTCACATCCAGACGGAAAATGACTCCCCCCCCCCCCTGAAGTCACATCCAGACGGAAAATGACTCACCCCCCCCCCCCACCCCCTGAAGTCACATCCAGACGGAAAATGACTCACCCCCCCCCCCCTGAAGTCACATCCAGACGGGAAATGACTCACCACGTTCAAGCAATCTATTGGACACTCATTGAATGGAATCATCCAAGAACATCCGTGGTTTCACAATCCACTCAGGCTGTTGTTCTACGAGGAAAAGAAGACAGGTTTTCATGTGAGGCTGGATGAGAAAACCCAGGAAGATGCGGCAAGTTTCGATTCGAGATATGAGCCAAAATGGAAGATGAAGTGTTTCCCATAGCAACAAATTTTATTCAGAATTTTTAAAAAAAAACCCCAGTATCTTGGGTTTTAATAGACATAGAAAGAAAGTTTAAAGTGGTAAATGATCAGAAAGATGTGGTCTACACCACTGCATACATAACTCAATTTATGGAATTTGCGCATCTATCCGGGTTTTCTCAGCCAGTCACACAAATGTTTCCCCCTCAAAGTTAAAGTCACAAAATAAAAAAAAAAAAAACAAAAAAATAAATGAATAAATAAAAACCCCAAAAACACATTTGTACACGGGACGTAGCAAGTGTTGAACCTGAACCTCGTCAACCCCAAAACATGACCAGCTTTCCACAGAAATAGATACTGTGGAATGGGAGGGGGGGGGGGGTTAAAACTAGCCCTTCCTCCACCCCAAATGTCCCCCCCCCCCACCATTAATATGTATTATATAAATTGGTAAATTGTACATCATTTGATAGAGTTCATCCTTCCCCAAGAAAAAACAACATCGGACATGTTATTTCAATATCAAGATAATGTCAAAAATACATGTTAAAACGGTGACTGTCTTTTTTTCTTTGATTGTTTTTGAGGGTTTTACGGATCTTGCAACACATTGAGATCAGCGACAATAAAAAGGAAGAAAATAGGATAGTAAAAATTTCTAGAATTACGATTAAAGTACCCAAGAAAAAGTAAGACAAAGGGGATTTAGTTCAAATAGGGAACAGATGTAGATTCCAAGAGCATACCATCAATGTACTTAGTTAGAGATCACCTAAAAGTCTCACACAGACACCAGCACACGATCCCACCAAGAAGAATACACTCAAATGTTTACAAATTATATGTTAAAGATAACAAAAACAGTACATGATGATTTACAAGGAAAAATATATCATTTCCAAGGATTCCTGTCAGGGTCAGGACAAGACTAAGAATCTCATTCCAAGACAAGGACAGAAAGCAATTGGAAAACAGATACAGTGGGACAGAAGACACAGCAAATTCTTCCCTGCCCACTGTGGTAGGTCGGGAACCCAGCCAGAAAACGGTGGCAAAATGGTGTTCGTCCGCCCATTCCACGGCACACGTCCACACCTTGATTCAATATCAACGTCTTTGAAAATCCAAGAGCCGCTCGATTTGTTCCCTGTAGCCTTTGGATTCTTTTACTCAGTACTTTCAGCCAATCCTGTTCCACAGATCCACACGACACTGTGACGTCACAACCAGAGTAAATGACGTGATCCATCCACCATCAATAACCAATGGAAGATCCTGGTTGAAGACGTACACAAGTTGTTTTCATTCAATTCGCCAAACGCCTGGATATTTGAATCCCCTACCATGCCGACACATCCCAGGAAATCACCGTGTAAGCCATAACACTAACACACAAACTTAAGAGCACAAGAAATACCTCCAGGAGTTGTTGAGAAAATCATAGACAAAATCTTCAATGTATCCCAAATACAAAATACGATGTTATGACGTCATCCAATTATGATGTCTATCTCAATGACCGGAAGTCATTTTAATGGAATTGCACAACCTTGAGTTCAATGTAGTCTGTCATCATATTATGTCAAACTGCTCAATATTAAAGTTACCGAACTCAATCTCAAAGCCAACACTTGACGAGGACGAGAGACGCATGCGCACAACCAACATGACGTTCTCTCTCTAATAACTTTTCCGCCGGTGACGTCGCAGACTATGGGTGACGTCCAATCAAGGGACGCTACTCTTCCGCTAATCTCATTCCCTATAGCAATGCTGTAGAGATTTGATCAAATCCACACGAATGTCTGAAACTGACACATCGAGCGAAATTGAATTTCGTTTTCGGCGTCGGAGAAAGAGATAGATAATGGCTACCGCCGGCTTGTATGGTTGATAAGCACAGTGCAAGTACAATGGGTTGATAAGCACAGTGCAAGTACAATGGGTTGATAAGCACAGTGCAAGTACAATGGGTTGATTACACACCAGTCTATCCTCACATGAAGGAAGACACCATATCATGGAGAGTCACAGTCAACAAAACTTGTCCATAAACTATGCGTGTTTACACGTTGGAGACCCACTCGATGTTTCTCTTGAAACTGTATCTGATCCCCGACATTTAACAAATATTAACGGCTAAGACTTGTAAACATTTTAAATACACGTACTGCTTGTCATACACAATTCACGTCATGTAAAAATATCAGACTTAGTTTTTTTTTTTAAACAAAGAAAAGTAATTCAAATAATCGTTCTATTCAGTCTTCAATGCTTTGCAACGTGTTTCTAGATCACGTGCCGGATTTGACCAATGAAACAACTGTGCGTGGAGCATTTGTGACCATAGACTTACTTTCTCCCTCTCTCAGCAATTCGCATCAATGATGATTATGCTTCGTATACGGCGAGAGTTATCGTTGAACAATTTAAATTACAAGTAGGTATTCCGCCGCGTCTCTTTTAGTTTTCACACGGCACGCCTGTTGTTATAGCTGTTGTTGGCAGTACGCGATTTGATTGGGTGCATGCGGTAGGTGGCGCTGTTGGCTGTGGTCACGTGATCGTCCATCGTCTCCAGGGTCGTGTGCAGTAGGGAGCCGTTCTTGTCGCTCCTCTCGCTCCCCATCCTGGTGCTGTAGTGGACTCGCTCCATCATGAGAAGGTTGTGACGTTGACGGCAAGGCTTGCACGGACACCATCGGAAGAATCGCAGGAACCCATGCCGGAACCTGGGACGAGGGGGTGGGGGGGGGGGGGTGGAAATATTAGAATTAAATATTGTCGGAATTCTGTTTTATATAGATAAATAAATGAATGAATAAATAGGTAAATAAATGAATAGAGAAATATATAGTGCATAGGTACACATACTTAATAAATCAATAATTATAGACAGACATACATGAAAAGGCAAGAAAAGAAAAGAAACAATTGAAAAAAAAACTCCAATAAAACATTTTTAGAAAAAGAACTTGGGAAGGTTGAATTGAATTAATTAATCAGATCACAGATAAAGAAATGATGCACAAATAAACTAAAGAAAGCAAATTAACAAACATGAATAAAGAAGAAAAATACCCCCAACAAACCGGAAGTGAACAAGCGAACTAACGATGAAATGGAAAAATCATCGGAAGACTGTTATAATAAACAACCAAAAACAAAACAAAACAAAACAAAACAAAAACAAAACAAAACATTACATTTATACAGAGCTTATATAACTATCACCTTTTCCTATTTCTATTTTCTTATCTATCTATAACAGGACAGCGTGTATATAGCACAGACCACTAAGATAACATGCAGCCTGTTAGGTAATCTGAACATTATCCCCAACATTGTAGCCTAATGATCAACATAGATTAATGAATGTACATGTGAATAAATTAATAAATAAATAAATAAAGGGATGCTACTCATGCATGACTACAGAAGTCGCCTATGATATCCCGTGTTACCCCCCTTATCAAGCCCCAAACTCCAATGACAAGAAGCATGACGTAGAGGACGAGAGACGCATGCGCACATCCAACATGACGTTCTCTCTCTAATACCTTTTCCGCCGGTGACGTCACAGACTATGGGTGACGTCCAATCAAGGGACGCTACTCTTCCGCTAATCTCATTCCCTATACCGTTTTGAGACGATTAGTACACACCTGACTAGTACTGCGAAAAATTCGTAAAATACGATTGTTTGGTTCCAGCTACAGAGCTACAAATTTCTCTTTGACTCAATAAATCTTGTGAAGAGGGAAAATTTAGCTTCTTAGAACCCATAGGGAATGAGATTAGCGGAAGAGTAGCGTCCCTTGATTGGACGTCACCTTATAGAGAGAACCTAAAAATGGTTTTGCGCATGCGTCTCTCTCGTCCTCGCTTTCGGTGAAGTGTCTCATGCCGCACAACAAACATGACGTTCTCTCTCTAATAAACTTTTCCCCTCGTGACTTCCAATCAAGGGACGCTACTTTTCCGCTAATCTCATTCCCTATATTGAGGACTTTGGAGCATGCAGAGAGCAAATTATTTATTTCTACAGCTATTTATATCGACTTTTTCTTTTTTCCCCTGGACACGACCGCTTCTTTGAAATGTCAACTGGGCATGTCTGCATTAGTCACAATTTAGACAAAATGTCAAGTAAATAGAGGTTAGATTTGACATTGCAGACATTTTTCTATCTACTGGCTTCTTTGTTAACACATAATTTGAATACAGTCATCGTCAGAAAATAAAAGGGATGCTACGCATGGATGTCTAGAGAATTCGCCTATAATATCCGTGTTACCTCCCTTACGTCGTTAACTACCCAGGTCAGTACTAGTACCAACAAAATAAGAATAAGCTCTGAATCCAAGCATAAGGCATGAGCGCCTTGCTGACTTAACACCTTTTCGTGATAATTGGTCACAAACAAAGATATTATATCCAGGCAAAGCAACTTAGGTTGAAATTTAAGTAGTTTAGCTAAGACTGAACGCTTGGTATCAGATTTTGTTGTCCGCATCGACATAAATTAAAGGGATGTTACTCTTGCAAGCCTTCTTGTTGTCTATAATATATTTGTGTTGTCTCCCTTGATTCCTAAAGCAATGAAAGGACGAGTATGCAAAACACAGTAGCTAGTATTATTGATATATTTATCTTTAATTATTATATTATAACCGAGCTTTGATTTAGAACAAGACAATCCTGTGCGTGTGGAATTTATGACATCAAAGAAAAGTATAACTATTCTTTATAAAATGATTTACAAGAAAAGAAAGAATATATAAATATATATATATATATATATATATATATATATATATATATATATATATATATATATATATATATGTATTAATACCGGATAGGGAGACTTTTGGTACCCCTATTAGTTCATTTTACAGTACTTTACCAATAGGGAGACCAAAATCCGGTCCCCCTATTGATTTGACCTCTAGCACATTCACTTTTCTATTTTTAGTTTAAAGTTGTCAACCCAACCGTCAAGGATATATAATTGTAAATCATAGTATTGAAGTTATTTGTTAAACACCACAGTAAGAAGAGTTATGCCTAAATTTTCACGTTGGTCAATAAGGTGACCGCCTGAAAAAAGTACAATAGGGGTACCAGTGTTTTCATCGATATATTTCAATAGTGAGGCAATATATCTTTCCGAAATTTTCTCTAAAATTCTAGAGCATTATATGGATTTTTATAGTAATGAAAACCTAATATAAAATTGTGTGAAAGTTGATGAACTGAGGAATGAACAAGATATACGAATTATAATCTATTTTTAGAAACAGATTTATCGAATCTTGGTCCGGATTCTTATCTTGGTGACAAGAGACAAGCAAACATAGTAACTCTTTTTTTCGTGAAACGTATGTTTAGTCAATTTCGCGCATAAAGAGGCACTCGGCACTCACTCACTCCGCAAGTCAGTAGTAGGTAGGTGGTTATCAGTTATCAGCTTTAATTCTTAGTCAAACGCTTCATCAAACCCATTATTGAGTAGCATGTTGATGCCTGATGCCAGTTGAAGCCATCTCGACGTCGTGAAATGGAGCATCTTCTGTCATAGCAGTAGAATCGTCAGATGCCGCATTTAAATCCTCCATTCCAGGCGTTGCTGTTGCCATATCGATCTTCGAAATGATTTGGTCTAGACGTCAAGTTGACCCGTTCTATGTCTGAAGAGATTTTAAAGTGCAATACCTAACATTATATCTTGATCTACAAAAGAGTCTTTTTAAATGAACCGCTGTGTTTCTATATTTTTCAAGAACCAATGATTATCTGATAACCACTGACAACTGACTTGCGGAGAGAGTGGCCGACGGACGTCCTCTCTATAGCCGCAAGTATTTTTTCGTCACTTGCTGAGTTCCAAACTAGACGTCTATGGCATCGTGGGGTAAATTGATGCTGGAGGCATCATTGAAGAGACACCGAGATAATTTAAATGGTAAGTTATTGGCCATTCTTATTACATCACTGTTGATTTAAGATTTTCAATAGGGTAGACATCACAATCACACACACACCGATTGATGATTGTCACTTGTCAGTCAGTCATTTGGAAGTGGAGTCAGATAATTCGGGAACTTCTGTAGACTGTAGATTCACACTAGTGAGTAAGATCTGTCGTTTACTACTACTACTACTACTACTACTACCACTACTACTTTTAGTTTTAGCTTTATCCAACTCAACACTTCTCGTGTTTATTTTATTTTGGCAAAACTAGAATGGATTTTTGAAAAGAATATAAAATAATTTAAACTTAAACCTGTCTTTGCATCTTGCTTTATGCATACAGTATGCCATATCACAGCCATCACAAAATCATAGTTTAATGTTGAGAATATGCTATTTCTTTTGTAACTTCAGATCAGAGAGATTTGAGCTTTAAAAATCCTGAAAAATGTCTTGCTGTCAATCCAGACAACCCTTTTGATGTGATCTATGATGTTAATGGTAAGAATGTAATTTGATGAGGAAATGAATAACATTTAGGTACACATAGTTTGCTTTTTTTTTTTTCTTTTTGAGTCATGATGTGTAATACTATTACAGTCCACTCCGGATAATTGCAACTCGTTTAATCGCAACTTTCGGTTAATCACAATATTTCCTAAGCAATGGAAATAATTCTATATAAAAGTCACTGGTTAATTGCAACAAACTTCGTTTTTTAAAAAGTGGTAAATTCAAGAAATCAAACAGTATATCATGATTAAATTACATCATGGATGAAATCGTGACAGGTTGAAGAATCGAGAGTGAGCAGGATTTAATGCTACAGTAGTGTGTCACCACTCTGTTAGAGTCGAAAGAGGGCGGGGCTCTGCAGTATGGGTTTGTGACGTCATCGGTGGCCATTAAATAGAAGAGGGGTGGGGCTGGTCATAATCTTGACAACAGGTTATAAATGACAGTTATAAAGAGAGACTGAGCGATATCCTTTGTTTTAGGATTAACAACTGTGCATTGTGACCAACGAGTTTGGTGAGAGCTTATTGTCTCTCATTAAGGCTAATCTCTTTAACTCTGACAAATGTTGAATTGTTGAGAAAAAAGATTGAAACTTCTTCCAATCTGAATAAGATATCGGCTTGCTTCATAGCTGCTTTTGGTTGACAAATCTACACGGGGCTGCCATATGGTTTTTGTTTCAATCAAATTGCTATTATGTGGTGGACTAAGAATATTATTTACTGGTTTGAGTTGACAATAAATGTGTAAAATGTTGAAATAGTGGACAGGAAACTGAATTTCGGTTAATCCCAACATTTTCGATGATCCCAAGGTATTGCGATTATCCTAAGTGGACTGTACCTGAATCTTGAACGAAAAACTATCATATGGATATGATTATAGACAGATTGGTTTCTGGAATTATATTTCCGTCCTCCCTTGCCAACTCTGACGTTCTTGAAATTTAAAAGAAAATAGCCAGAAGGTTTCGGACTTAATTTTCTTTTTTTTTCCAAAGGACAATAGTCATAAGGTAAATAATTTTTAAAAAATCCTTTTACAGCACAAGATGGCATGATTTTTTGTTTAAGAGTTTAGAGAAAAACTTGCACATGATAGTCTTCAGCTTTTTTTTTGTTGTTTTTATTTTCTATATAGACTCCAACTCAGAGCCTGAAAGTGATGCAGAACAAAGTTCCATATCACATGATTCATTTGTGGTAAGTATGTACATTAAAATAAAATCATAACATTTGTATAGCGTTTATCCACAGTTGGCACCATGCTCAAAATGCTTCACATCAACATATTTTGTGGTGGACAAAACACATTTGCCACAAAAGATGAGACCTGCAGTCTGTTAGGCGCAATACAATATTTCAGGACAAGGACAACACTGTTTTACACCAGTGAGATCTCCTAGTTTTTTGTTGTTAAAAATTTTTCTTTGCAGTGGACTTCGCCAACAATAACACTATTTTAAACCTTCCTCGTTATATTTTGAAGTGATATTCATTGATGAGCCATTCACATTTGAAGTCGTTTGTTTTTTTATTTGACAAAATGTGAAAATGATGCGTTTCCAGGAAAAATTAAAATAGCTTCTGTTGGGATTATACTTTTGATCTCGCATTTTGTCCAAATTCTCTTGCATCGTAATGTTTATCAACTTTTTTTGTTAACTATATTGCAGTTGCAAGGTTAGGAAGTTCATATTGTTGCAATGACAACCGTTTATATGTCCAGAATCGTAGTGATATAAAAAATTGTTTTGTAGTTGTTGGTCCTGGTGTAGGATTTAAAGAGTTGGTTAAAAACGGTTTACTGAAACCCTGGTTGGTGTATCTATATTTATCCAAGCACAGTTGAACATATTAAATACTTAGACAATATGTCTGCCTTTCTCAACTCTTTTTTATTATACTTGCATTATTAACCAGCTAATTGTTTAGTTGGATTATTAAACAATGGCTCTTCATGTTTATTGTCAACATGAATAAATTGATTGATCTGTCATCTTTTCCACAAAATATACAGGGTCCCGATTTTGTTGCTGACTCCGAGTCTGATTCCTCTACGTACTCTGTGAGGTACCCAATGCTGAGTACATCATTGTCTTTGGAACCTAGTGCTCATTCCCCAACTCAGTCAGAGCCTCATCC
Organism: Berghia stephanieae; assembly: GCF_034508935.2. Lineage (NCBI taxonomy): Eukaryota > Metazoa > Mollusca > Gastropoda > Nudibranchia > Aeolidiidae > Berghia > Berghia stephanieae. Next base: position 2,905,661 of record NC_088364.1, read on the forward strand.
ACAACTATCACAGACTGAACCTCGTTGCCAGTCTGGGACCCAGGTTCAACCCGAATGCTATACACTTGCAAACCAACGTGTTACGTGCAATGGTGAGTCATTTTTTTGTCATTCTTCTCCTTTGATATTTGTGGGATCAATTTTAATTTACCCATTCCTTTTAAAAGAAAACTTCCACCCCCTCCATGGTGCTGCATTTGTGTTATTGCATTTTTTTTCTGTTTTGGCAGTGCTGCGTCGCAAAATACGCTACCATTTACATAACAAGCACAAATCCAAATTTGATAGGGTGGACATCTTAGAATCTGAAACCCCAATGTGTGAGTGATATCAGTGAAACCAGCCATAAAAATGTTCATGTTTATTTTATTGGGGTTTTTTTTGTCTGTAATAGACTTAAATTGCTTGTATTGTAAGTGTTAAAATGGTTTTTTTGTTACAACCCATCTATATATTAAAACTGTTTCTTTGTATTTCTATGATGCTTAAGGCTTTTTTTCACAGACCAGCTGGAAACTTAACGAGAATCAGAGTAGATAACATTTTTATTAATCTTGCAACCTAAACAGTATATGATGATTGGGAGCATTTAAAGAAAAGCACATTTTCTTTTTAATTTGTCGGTACTAAAATTATACTTTGATAATGCCTGCTGTGCTACAAACCCTTTTGACTTCCAGGTTCAATATTTTTCTTTATTCTAAAATTCTTGGGTTTCCTTTCAATGACAACTGAGATCATTAAAATTCAGCTCACAACATGATGTGTGTAGATTTGATGAAAACATATGTTCGAGTTGAGAAGCAGTGTTCACGAACTTGCTGATCGTTTTTACTAGCATTTATTTTCCTAACTTACCTGTATCAATTAACAAAGGCAAGACTCAAATATTTTCTATCTGAACAGTGTGTTTGTTATTGAAATATTTCCGGCATATACATGTCATATTTCATTCCCACAAAATATAAATCAGGATTAAGTTGTCTGGGCATCAGCATCGTTCAGGCAGTTGGGGGGAAGTCTTTAAGGAATTAATGAAGCCGATGCTCAACCGGTCTGGAGGACGTTTGATTGATGTCGGCTGTTTGTTCTGCCAGCCGGTGATGTTTTCTCACTCCCTCAATGACAAAGAAAGTCATTGTTATGACTATGAACTATAGTCTATTATTACTTTTGTTACTATATTAATTGTTACTTATAGCCGCTACTGTTATTATTATTATTATTATTATTATTATTATTATTATTATTATTATTATTATTATTATTATTATTATTATTATTATTATTATTATTATGATATTGCCTTCATTGCATTCTATTACTATTATTGATATAATTAATTTCTGATTGTTGTAAATAATTTATGTGAATTGAATTTTGTCGATTGGCCAAGGGCCTACAATAAACTTAAATGAAATGTTAGTCTTTGGATAGGACTTGGGTCTATTCTTGATTGCTTTTCCGCCTGGGTCGAGTGAAGCATTTGGAGTAAATTTTGTTGCTCAACGTAAAAAACATGACGCTTACCATTCCGCTGATACTGATACCTCCAAGGGGTGGTTGGGGAAAAACCTAAAATTCTTTTGACATTCTGTCTGATTTTTCGCTGAAACAACAAAGGACAATCTATGTATTCAGATGAGACTTCAATGTGTTACTATTCCGATTTATGTTCATATTTTGATTATAATGAAGAGGGAACCCTGAACCCAGTGAAGTGGGTGGATTGATCTATTTATTTCTATTTCAAAACAAAAATATGGCGTCTTTTCACTGGATTTGTTATGTGGCAGAGGTCTCCACAAATCTAACATACCTCTTCCAAAGGAATAGATGGTAGAAAAGTATATAACAAGAAGGAATTATGACAGTTAGTTGTCCAGGCCTTAAATATTTGGAATGCTATTCCTCTCTATCGCTGTCATGTAGCTGATGTGCATATGATCTGTCTATTGATTTATTTTCATAGTTCATAGCATGATGTGCTTTATTTTCTTCTTTTTTTTCCAGAGAAATACAAAAAGCCAAGGAGACCCTGTCCATACTGTGGACAGTTGCAAACAAAACTCTCAAGGCATTTGATGAGGAAACACAAAGATGAGACAGAAGTTACAGAGGCCATGAAACAGCCTGTAAAGGAAAGGGATAGAACAATGGATTATCTCAAGAAAAAGGGCATTTTTTATTCAAACACTAGAAACAATTCAATAGTTATGCGTGAGAGAGCACAAGGGTCACATGAAGTTGTTATGTGTGCTGGCTGTAAGGGGTTTTACTCTGGACGAAGGGTTTATGAACACAAAAAGAAATGTAGTACTGAGCATGCTCTGTGTACTGGGGTTGTAAAATTTTATCCCGTGGCTCCCAATGCAAGTAAAGAAATAAAGGAGAATATTCTTGACAAATTTCGGAATGATGAAGTGGGAAATTTGTGTCGATCAGACAAAGCTATAGTATTGTTAGGAACAAAATTGTGGAGTAAAAGTTCAAAGAAGGAGAGAAAAGTTATAATGAGTGATTTACGCATCTTAGGAAATTTGATTTTAAAAACTAGGAAGAGAACGAATCAACCTTCTTTCTCTGGAGAGGACGTGGTGAAGCGTTGTAACTTTAATGAAATATCGCAAACCATTTCTGAAATGACTTTGAAAGAGGATGGGACATTGAAAGCAGGCTTGAAGCTTTCAATTGGATTTATATTGAAAAAGTTAATTAATTTCTTAAAAGGGGAATATATAATGCAAAACAAAATGGAAGAATCCGCAGAGATAGATTTGTTCAAAGCTGTCCTGGATTATAATTGGGATAGTATTTTTTTTACAGCCAGAGTTCAATGTGAAGCAAAGAGAACAAATTTGAGAAAACCCAAAGAGATGCCATTAGAGAATGATATAAAGAAGCTACGGCAATTTATTACTGAAGAGATGGTCCGTATTTGTGAGGATGATTATCAATTATTTGATTCACATATGTTTGTTAGGCTTCGCAATGTCATCGTAGCTAGGCTTACAATGTTTAATGCGAGGAGAGGCGGAGAACCCGCAAGGATGTTGTTAAAAGACTGGAATGATGCAGATTCAGGTGTATGGGTTGATCCCCAGCTTGTACAACATGTCACTGATCCTCTGGAAAAAGCGTTACTTGAGAAGTATAAGCTGGCCTATCAGTCTGGAAAGGGAAGCAAGATGTTGGTCCCTGTGTTGATACCCAATGACACAATTCAGCCTTTAAGGAAACTTGCACAGGAGCGTAAAGCTGTTGATATTTCAGACAACCCATTTCTTTTTCCAAATACAGGAATATCCAAAGATCATGTAAGTGGTTACATTGCCATCAAATATGTCACTTCCTTAGTAAAGGATTTAGAGAAACCCCAGTTGTTAATAGCTGATAAATTCAGGCACCGAGCTTCGACATTATTTGCCTTACTTGATGTCCCACAACACGAGAGAGATGTCTTCTATCGACATATGGGACACAGTGAATCAATCAATCAAAACATTTATCAGTGTCCACTTGCAATACGAGAAATAACAGAAGTTGGTCATTTTTTGGGTCAAATTGATAACTCAGCATCGGTCACTGGGGAAGGAAATTGTAACATTGAAACAAATGACTCTGTAGTGAATAGAGACTCAAATGCAAATTTTGGAACATCCATAGTAACAGCTGCAAATCAAGAAGAAAATTTGATGGTGAAGCAGGAGTGCCAAATCAGCTTACGTGTTCTTCAAAACAAACTGAACCCAAGAGGAATTCAAGCAAAAATCGGAGATACATGTCATGGTCAGATGAGGATACAGATAGAGTCAAGTCATATTTTAAAAACTTTGTCGAAGATGTTTCAGCACATGGTTCAAGGGGATCATTACCTAGAAAGTCTGAAATTATTCTGTTCTTAAAACACCACAGGGTATTTTCACAAAAAGGAATCCCTGAAGGTACACTAATTAGTTTGGTGAAGACAAAGATTTTTAATGAAAGAAATAAATATAGAAGGGAAAGAGCGTTTCAATCGGTGTAATGACAATCATGAATTTGATTTGTATTACATTCATTGTATTGTATAGTGTTATTGACATATTTTGGGGGTTTACAAAAACGTTTTATCTTTATATAGTACAATCTGTTCATCATTGCAATATCCTTTTTTTATTATATGAACATTCATTTGCTCAGCTTGAGAGACAAATGCTTTGTAGAACCATAGCTGCCAACCGTTCTGTTAAAAACGGATTTGTTCCGTATTTGACTTCCTGAGTCCGTAAGTGCTTATTTTTAGTTCAAAATCCGTATTTTGTAATTTTTGACTAATTTGTGGTAAAAAAGCCATGTGAGCCTAATGAATTATTATTATTGATCCATTATTATTACTATTACTACTACTACTATTGTTGTTATTATTATTATCATTATTATTGGTGTCCAGTGAGAGCATAATCTCCATTTGTGTAGCTCTTTAATTTGAATTATGCCTCTAACATAAATGATTTTCAACAATTAAAAAAGTTCCATTCGTTTATATGACGCCTGTATTTTACTCAAACCTTTCATAATGTATTGGAGATTTGCATAGGATATGGATGTTAGCCTCGATATACTTTGAATATTCTAAGACAGTATTGATACTTTCACTATTTGTTACAAATATTATTTTAATTAAGAATAAAATTAAATCCACCTTTTTGATTGGAAGGTATTCAATAAGAAAATCAATTGCTTATATTGATTAAAGATGACAATGATTATTTCCCTTTATTAATTTATGAAATATATAAATTTAATCCCTTTAAAAACATCTTCATCTGATTTTAATTTTTTTTTTTTCAAGCAAGCTTTTGTAACGGTTTAGGTTCAAGAAAAATAAGTATACTCCATTTTTAGGTGTGTTTATCTTGTCAAAGTAAAGAAGTAGGAATTCTCTAATATTTAGAGGTGCATTTTACTATAACTACTATTATAGTATACTACTTAAAGACCATTATGTTGCATGAAAGAAAACATATATGCAATCGTCTACTTTTTATCTGAACTCACCTAATTTTTACCCCAAAACGCCCTCTCAAGTGATGTACCAGGTTGGTAGTTATGCATTTCTAACCATCTTAAGTTATTTCATTTATTTTACAATCGTGCTTCTTGTGTATTGGTCCTTATCAAAGTTGAGGCAGTTGAATTCTTTCTTTATATTGTCCGTTCTGAATTTTGATCTCATTGTGGAAAGCTCCCATAGCGGGCAGGGAGGTACACACTGTGTCTTCTATCCCCTTATATCTGTTTTCCAACATGCTTTCAGTCTTTGTCTTGGAATGAGATTACTTGTTTTTTTCCTGGCCCTCGCCGGAGTCCTAGCTGGGAGGGAAGCAGTCAAATGCATATTTATTGTTTTGGGAGATGATATTTTTTTCCTTGTAAATCATCTCTCTGTTATGTATTATTACTATATTTGTTATTTTTTAATGTATAATGTAAGCATTTGAGTGTGTTCCTCTTTGTTGGATTTTGTTCTTGTGTCCGGATAAGACTTATAGGTGATCTCAAACTTAGTACATTGGTGATACGCTCTTGGAATCTACATCTGATCCCTATTTGTTCCCAGTTCCCCTATGTCTTACTTTCTCTTGGATGCTTCAACTGTAATTCTAGAACTTTTTACTATCCAATTTTCTTCCTTTTTACTGGCGCTGATATAACCTAAATGTGTTGCAAGCGCCGTAAAACCCTTAAAAACAAAACAACAATCATTGTGGAAAGTGTCATTTTAACGATTCAAATGTGCTGGTACTAAACCCGATAATTGAGCAACATTTGGACTAGCCTCTGTCATCTCAAACTTGTTAGTGTTAGTAATAGTAATTAAAAAGGCTGACTTTTATATGTTGCGATTCGATGAAGGGGGGGGGGGGGGGCTTCGGCACACATCGCCCCTCATCCCGGGCAAAATGAGCGTTCCTTATTTTATTTTTGAAAAGTTGGCAGCTATGTAGAACTATCTGAAAGAATCAGATATGGCAGAATAAAAAGTCTTTCTACTAACCCTAACTTAATTGGCCAATGTAGCTTTATGTTCAGCATTTTCTAGATACCTAATGTAAAATTTCACTATTCTTTTTATGATAGTTTTAAGAGTTGCAATCTTTAGAGGTGACTGTCAAGAAATGACACCTCTGTGCATTTAATTTCATTCTTTCTTTATCCCCTCATCCTTAATCAGAATAATAATAATTAATAATGAAAAAAAATGCAGCAACGACAGCTTAGAACGGCATAAAGTGCTTAAGAATTATTTTTTTTGCATTAAACTTTATTCAAACGATTTTCAACACTTTTGCTTCACAGTTTATGCTTTTTAACAAATGCAATTAAGCAACTTACCAGCAACAACATATTGGTTTGTTATCATTTGAGGGTTTTATCAGTAAAACTGTTTCTATCCTTTTATGTTGCACTGTACACATAGCAAACTTCATGCTTTTATTTGGTGACCAAAGACTTATGTGATACAGTGGATGAATGTTTGTGATGGCTTTTGGAACTGAAATAAACCTGCAATATGATTTGTAGACTTCTATCGTTATGTATCATTTTTCGATCAAATGTAAATGTAATTTTACACGAGCTTGATGTATCATAAAACCCACAATGAGCTCAACGTGCAGCTGGTAGTAGATTTATATGGACACGAACAACGTTGTTACAATTCAGTAACGTACTCCAATTAACACAAGTGAGACTGTAAATGAGACTTTTACAATGACTCTGCATCGCCACAAATATGGATTCGAACCCTGGCAACTCGGGCGTCAGACGAACTGTCTACCACGAAACCAAAGCAAGCATTGTGCAAGTTAAAGTGAATGAGATGTTGATTGAAGCCGTTCATTGTGTCCATCAGATCTGCTGTCCTATCCATCCAACTCCATTCACTCACTGGGTGGGGTTCCCGACTTCCCATAATGGGCAGGGACGTACTCGTTGCGTCTTCTATCCCCCTATGTCTGTTTTCCAACTTGTTTTCTGTCTTTGTCTCGGGATGGGATGGGATTACTTGGTTTTGTCCAGGACCTGGCTGGGAGGGAAACAGTCAAATGTATAGTTCGAGTTTTGGGAGATTATATTTTTCCCTTGTAAATCATCTGTCTGTTATGCTCTTTATTGTTTTGTTTACATATTATTTATGCTTTGTAAACATTTGAGTGTATCCCTCTTTGTTGGGACCTGTGCTTGTGTCTGAATGAGACGTTTAGGTGATCTCAAACTAAGTACTTTGATAGTGGGCTCTTGGAATCTACTGTTTCCTATTTGAAACAAATCCCCTTTGCCTTACTTTTTCTTGGGTGCTCTAATTGTAGTTCCAGAACTTTTTACTATCCCATTTTCTTCCTTTTTACTGGCGCTGATATGACCTTAATGTGTTGCAAGCGCCGTAAAACCCTTACAAACAAAACAAAACAAACCAAGTCCATTCAGTGGTATACAACAACAAATAAACTCCTCTGCCTGGTCCCTTCTATCTCTGATCTTAACCTGGGTCGTCAGGTTTCTAAAGGGGTCGGGGACTGCAAAAACAATGGCGCACGGAGCAACTGGGAATATTTTTTGCCGTGTTTGAGTCCCAGGTTATTTCCCTGAGCGCCCCTTCTGAGGGATAGACCTTCCCAGGAGTTAGTAAATGCGTTGCTCGGCCACTTCACTCTACGCACACTGGGATAAGCTTCGACACTATGGCCATGAAGCTCTTAATCTTAAGGACTTACTTTATTTTAGACAATTTGGTGGTAGCTCACTTGAAAATGCACTCTTAGGTATACACATATATAAACATATACTGGGCTCCCTAAAAGGGTTTTTTAATGTGGTCTCCCTAAAAACATGTTTTTACCAAATGTCTCCTTAAAGCTACAGAAACACTTAGTAAAACATTAGGGGGACCGAGTAATTTTCTATATACCATTGTGATCATCAAGCATCAGAATTGTGTTCATAAATCATTGTAGGGAATCAAACTATACTCATTTGAACAAAGATTGAACAGTTTAATCAATTTGAACAAGACATATGCTTGGTCCTCCAATTGGTGCATTTCACAGTGGTCACCTTAATAGTGGATTGATACTTATATATATATATATATATATATATATATATATATATATATATATATATATATATATATATATATATATAAACTTGAGCTTTTTATATAGCGCAATATCCACTAAAGTGCTCAAAGCGCTTTACAAAGTCTCCCTAACCAACAGCAACACGTAACATGAAGAACAAGACATGATGCCTGTTAGGCGATATTACAAGATTTTTTCCGACAGAGACAACGTTGTTAACGGTCAGGTACTCATTTTACACCTGAGTACGGTGAAAGGATGTGAGTAAAGAGCATTTTCCAAAGACTGAACTAGGCGCCGCTCGGGACTCGAACCCAGGACTTTCAGATCCGAAGGCAAGCGTCATACTACTGGACCACATAGCCACACAAAAGTGTGTTCTGATCTCACTGTCATACTGGGAAAGTTCTACCCAACACAGAATGTCCTCCATTACAAACTTCTGAAAAATGATTCCAGTATAGACTTATGGATGACGTGACCATCTGCTTTCTGTAGCGTTAACAAATGATAGCAGTTGGTTGCTTGCTACCCTTTGGATAGAAAAGCCAGTCTATCACAATGCACTTTGCACCAGGTCAAAACAGACCCAGGTACCCAATCCTTCATTGAGTGCATGCATACAGGTCAAATAAGATATCAAACATGGGAATGTGCAAAGACTTCCTTAAAGTCCCAGGTTTGAGATTTTTAGCGAAGATGAGGATCATTTGAATAGACCGATAATTTAGGAACAAGTTGCTGTCCAAACACTGAAAAGGTAGCGCACGCGCACCCCCCCCCCCTCCCCGAGTCCATCGATGATCTCTAAAAAAAACGCACACAAACACATGTCAAAGTGACACAAAGCTGCTAGAAGCTGTGGACTGGAAAACGTGATGAACAAAAATGAATAGAACAGCTTCAAACAAAGAACAAAAATACCAAACACGGAACGTTTCGGGCTCAAAATCCTTCTTCAGCCAACAACAAAGATAATTATCTCTGTCGTCGATCTGGAATTTAGTGATGTATTCATGTCTTTATTTTGTTGTTGTTGTTGTTGGCTGAAGAAGGGTTTTGAGCCTGAAACGTTCCGTGTTTGGTATTTTGTTCTTTTTTGAAGCTGTTATATTCATTTCTGTTTATTACTTTGTTCATTTTGGCTAGAATTCGTTTCGTTCAAATATCGACGGAAGATGATGACCCATCCCGACTAAGTTCAAATTGTCAAGACGTTTCAAGAACAACGTTTATTTCAAGAAGTCTCGGGGTTGAGACTTTTTTGACAATTATGTAAAGTTGTGGATCGTGTTATTCGAGCAAAATTTGAGGTAAAAGATCTTTTAGCCAAAAACTTTAAGATTATTGAGAAGAAAATAACGCTGGCAAAACGGGAGGAATGGGCAGACATTCGTCATTACGATACCGTCAACAGACGGGAGGAATGGGCAGACATTTGTCATTACGATACCGTCAACAACGGGAGGAATAGGCAGATATTTGTCATTACGATACCGTCAACAGACGGGAGGAATGGGCAGACATTTTTCATTGCGATACCGTTAACAGACGGGAGGAATGGGCAGACATTTTTCATTACGATACCGTCAATAGACGGGAGGAATGGGCAGACATTTGTCATTACGATACCGTCAACAACGGGAGGAATGGGCAGACATTTGTCATTACGATACCGTCAACAGACGGGAGGAATGGGCAGACATTTGTCATTACGATACCGTCAACAACGGGAGGAATGGGCAGACATTTGTCATTGCAGAGTACGGACAGCCAACGTCATCGAGGACGACTCTGGATAGTAAGTAAGTAAGACACAGAAATTGGCGTGTTTACATGGTGTTTTGTTAGTGAAAGGGTCGGGATTAGAATAATACAAGCTGTGAGATTCTAGGCTACACTGACGTGCTTGGAAAAAAAAACAAAAACAAAACAAAAACAGATATTTAAAATTCTGGCCTGGAATCTTGTCCTTCAAATATCGATTCAAATGTTTACAAATCATATGTTAAAACAAAAAAAATATAACAGAACAGATGATTTACAAGGAAAAAAATGTCATTACCAAAACTATAACTATACATTCGACTGTTTTCCCCCAGCCAAAGACTCCGGCCAGGGTCAGGACCAAACTAAGTAAGCTCATTCCAAAACAAAGATAGAACGCATGTTGGGAAATAGATACAGGGGGGGGGGGGGGGGGGGAGGTAGAAGACACAAAAAGTACCTCTGGGAGGTTGCGAACCTCACCCAATGAGTTTTGTTGTTTTTTTTTTGGACAAGATGTTGATCATTTTAAAGGATCGATGTTTGAAGAATGCGTTTTCTGGCCTCCATGTTGTTTTTGTTTTTTGTTTGTTTTGGGTTTTTTTTTTACAGCACGACCGGATACTGTGTTAGTACGTGGCCTTCGTAAACTTATAGCCTGACACTGACCGACAAATGACGTCAAAAGACATATAGTGAGTTGTATTCAACAGTTTAATCAATGGAAAAATTGCTCTGGGTGTTGAAGTTATACTGGGCACATTGGAATGGCAGATCACTCTAAACGACAACTCACTTGGCGCTTCATAAACCTAAAGAATGACGTCAAAATATAAGTCCTATACGGTCCTAGTGTCAGGCTATAGGATAACGACGGCTACGGTTAGTATCGGTTGCCAACCTGTAAGACTAGGTGGCCACTCGAGGAGGGCCGCATCGCGAGGCCATGTCAGGCCAACCAGGACCTCGTTACCGATAGGCGGACTGCTGGTACCGGGACAAGCCTAGTTCTGACAACTCGTGGGGGTCGTGGTAATCCTCGTGCTTTCGGCAAGACATTGGTGTGATGCACCAGACGAAGACTCGACGAAATCCTGCCCGGAACCTGGAAATAAAAGGTGCTCATTTCGTTTTCTGGTTTCTTCAGGCTTCATGGAGATCTGATGGCTCAGTATTTAAATTGGTTTAGCGATGCTATCGGAACGAGTGGTTTATTTCAGCGTAAATACCCTATGACGTCACATCCAGGCCTGTAATGAATTGACACAGAACTGCCGAGCAC
>NC_088364.1:2924335-2931835 GCF_034508935.2 Berghia stephanieae
AACCAGAAGTTTGTGACCTGAACGAGTCAGTGTGTATGAAAAGGTGCAAGACGAGGCAAGGAAGAAAATACAAGAAAATAAAATGCATCCCAAAATATCAATCTTCCTGGATTGGAGATCGAACCTAAGCTGACTTGCTACAATAACGCCATTTCTCATTTTGAAGTTTATTATCAATGATTTTGGAAGCCAGCAAAGAAAACGATCAATAAACAAACGACCATTGAGAAATTTCCGAGAGATCTAAAAGGTAGCAGGAAATATTATTTGTATTACTTTGTGTTTGTTTTTAAGGGTTTTACGGCGGCTGCAACACATTTAGGTCACATCAGCGCCAATAAAAAGGAAGAAAATTGGATAGTAAAAAGTTCTAGAATTACAATTTAAGCATACAAGAAAAAGTAAGACAAAGGGGAATTGGTTCAAATAGGAAACACATGTGGTTTCCAAGAGCAAAGTTTGAGATCACCTAAATGTCTCATTCAGACACCAACACAAGATCCCACTAAGCGGAACAACTCAAATGTTTACAATTCATAATAAGTTAAAAATAAAAAAAATAACAATACATAGCAGATATGATTTACAAGGAAAAAAAAACCATCTCCCAAAACTGTAACTATAGATTGACTGTTTCCCTCCCAGTTAGGGTATCGGGCCAGGAAAAAACTATTTCCGGCCCAGGTAGGACTCCGGCCAAATAATCTCATTCCAAGACAAAGACAGAAAGCAAGTTGGAAAACAGATATTTAGGGGGATAGAAGACACAGTAAGTACCTCCCTTTCCCACCATGGGAGGTCAGGAACCCCATACGGATTCGAAGTTAAATCGACTCTTGAAGCGATCTTCTGTGGCCAATAATAAAACACCTTTTATTTCCACCAGAAAGATCTGAGTTCCATAAATAGCAAGATGACCTCCAAGACGCCAAAAAGTCTGAACTCTGAGACTTGGATAAAACTATATTATAGAGATTCAGGCCTGTGGCTTTTTGCCACGATGTCCATCATGTTGTCTTTATCACAATAAGACACAAAATCGTCCTGGCCAAAGATTGCCAGTATTAATGTTGTGCGTTTAGCCAAAATACTCAAAACATCCGCCAGCCGGAAATAGCGTATACCAACCAAAAAAAACTATGTGTAACCTTGAACGTTCATGGTCTGATTGATAGGAATCAGTCAGAACTAGTCATAAAAATGGCTGACTAAAAACAAAAACAATGAGCTGAGTGACGTCAATTTCGTTCTCTCTCTAAAGGACTCATCAAATCGCCACCTGCGGTGTACGGAATTCCAATCCATGCAGAAAAAATAAGGAGGAAAACCAAAGTCCAGTAAGGTCATCAAGTATGCCACCAGTCTCATTCCTACTCTACCACCCCCCCTCTCTCTCTCCCCACCCCTCCCAACTCCTCCTCCCACCTCTAATCTGTCTAACATTTGCTTCCTCATGGTCCGATATCCATTCTGGCCAGGGCAGAGGAAACGCCCCCCCCCCTAAAAATGGGCCTTCCAAGATTAGCATGCAGGACATGCGCAATCGCCGGTATCGGTACTTGTGGCACGAATTTAATGGATCGGTATTGATTCTATACAATGCCGATACCAACAAGAAATGAAGTGAGTAGGAAAGTGCTAGAAGACAACCGAGAATAAAAACTTTGCGGCGGCGATGTGGGCTCGAACCCACGACCTTACTGGTACGACAACTCCGCCTGGAACGTATGAGCTATCCACCACTGTACGCCGTGAAGGGTCGTGGATAGCTCACACGGTCGAGTCACGATCTCCCCGACCAGGCCGAGTTGTCGTACCAGTAAGGTCGCGGGTTCGAGCCCCCACCGACGCCGTGACGATGGCCTGGGCATGCATGGCGTAACGATGGCCTGGGGCATGGCGTGAGGATGGCCTGGGGCATGGCGTGACGATGGCCTGGGGCGTGGCGTAACGATGGCCTGGGGCGTGGCGTGACGATGGCCTGGGGCGTGGCGTGACGATGGCCTGGGGCGTGGCGTGACGATGGCCTGGGGCATGGCGTGACGATGGCCTGGGGCATGGCGTGACGATGGCCTGGGGCATGGCGTAACGATGGCCTGGGGCATGGCGTGACGATGGCCTGGGGCATGGCGTGAAGATGGCCTGGGGCGTGGCGTAAGATGGCCTGGGGCGTGGCGTAAGATGGCCTGGGGCGTGGCGTAAGATGGCCTGGGGCGTGGCGTAACAATGGCCTAGGGTCATACAAATACTAACAGAAAGGTAAGAATTGAATAAAAGTTTGCGATTACACCAGTGCCGGCTTCAAAAGGTCAGAATTGAATAAAAGTTTGCGATGACACCAGTGCCGGCTTCAAAAGGTCAGAATTGAATAAAACTTTGCGATTACACCAGTGCCGGCTTCAAACGGTCAAATAATATAAAAGTTTGCGATGACACCAGTGCCGGCTTCAAAAGGTCAGAATTGAATAAAAGTTTGCGATTACACCAGTGCCGGCTTCAAACGGTCAGAATTGAATAAAAGTTTGCGATGACACCAGTGCCGGCTTCAAAAGGTCAGAATTGAATAAAAGTTTGCGATGACACCAGTGCCGGCTTCAAAAGGTCAGAATTGAATAAAAGTTTGCGATTACACCAGTGCCGGCTTCAAACGGTCAGAATTGAATAAAAGTTTGCGATGACACCAGTGCCGGCTTCAAACGGTCAGAATTGAATAAAAGTTTGCGATGACACCAGTGCCGGCTTCAAACGGTCAGAATTGAATAAAAGTTTACGATGACACCAGTGCCGGCTTCAAACGGTCAGAATTGAATAAAAGTTTGCGATGACACCAGTGCCGGCTTCAAACGGTCAGAATTGAATAAAAGTTTGCGATGACACCAGTGCCGGCTTCAAACGGTCAGAATTGAATAAAAGTTTACGATGACACCAGTGCCGGCTTCAAACGGCAGCCTTTCCATTTCAACCTTTAAAACAAAAGAAGAATGTGAGCTTTTATATAGCGCAATACCCACTAAACGTGCTCACAGCGCTTTACAAAGCGTCCCTGACCAACAGCAACACGTAACATACAGAGCGACGCATGACGCTACTTACGCGATTTTTTTCGACTGGGACAACGCTGTTTACGGTCAGGTACTCATTTTACTCCTGAGTACGGTGAGAGAATGTAAGTAAAGAATCTTTTCCAAGGACTCAACTATGCGCCGAGCGAGGACCTTCCGATCCAAAAGCGAGTGTCATACCACTAGACCACATAGCCTGTACATCTATCAAGGTTTGTTCTAGAGTTTTTAAAATGCTACTATCTAGTATTTAATGACAAATTGAATAAGTCAACGCCTGACAAACGATTCACGATGAAAATACAAATTGAAAGAAATGCTAGCACGAGGAGCTTTCGGAAGGCCTTTCCTGCTTTTTAAATCTGTTAATGGATTCATGATAGGAGAAAGACAAAATGGAGTTTGTACGAATTATTGAAAAGATTTGTGGGTAGAAATAATAGGGTTTAGTGAAAGTATGGGTGGAAGGTGGGGGGGGGGGGGAGGGGACAAGACGCGTTGGGATGGAGGGGGTGGGGGAGGGGTGGGGGGGGGGAGGCAGGGAGCAGTAGGAGGGGATTAGTTAAACTGTCGACAATAGCACTGGTAATGGAATGATTGGGTGGGGGTGGTGGGGGGGGGGGGAGGGGTAGAATGGGGTTTCTTTATTGCAGACTTTAATGGATGACAAAATTCATAGAGGCTACGGCGCTCGGGGTATAGGACGCTAGCCCATCGCAAAGTGCTTTCTGCCAGATCTAATAGACACAGCTACCAAGTCACTGTTAGGTGGGCAGGGGGCGGGGGGGGGGAGGGGTCCGCTAAAAATCTCGACTTCACCCGGGATCTATCTCAGTCCCTGTGCGTGTGAAGCGAATACGCTACCAACTGAGCTACCGGGGAGCCATGAGGAAATTATTATAATATTATAAAGACTCAATTCACCAGATAAGTTTGTCTAGCATAAGAACTCCCAGTCTAGTTACAGCACGTATAATTCTTTATGTCAAGAATCCATCCGACGCCAGGGGGCGGGCCAT
This sequence comes from Berghia stephanieae, assembly GCF_034508935.2. Lineage (NCBI taxonomy): Eukaryota > Metazoa > Mollusca > Gastropoda > Nudibranchia > Aeolidiidae > Berghia > Berghia stephanieae. The sequence continues at coordinate 2,928,417 of NC_088364.1, forward strand.
ACTGGTATTGACCCAATCAGATGCAATCAGCATGACGATGGCCTGGGCATGCATGGCGTAACGATGGCCTGGGGCATGGCGTGAGGATGGCCTGGGGCATGGCGTGACGATGGCCTGGGGCGTGGCGTAACGATGGCCTGGGGCATGGCGTGACGATGGCCTGGGGCATGGCGTGACGATGGCCTGGGGCATGGCGTAACGATGGCCTGGGGCATGGCGTGACGATGGCCTGGGGCATGGCGTGAAGATGGCCTGGGGCGTGGCGTAAGATGGCCTGGGGCGTGGCGTAAGATGGCCTGGGGCGTGGCGTAAGATGGCCTGGGGCGTGGCGTAAGATGGCCTGGGGCGTGGCGTAACAATGGCCTAGGGTCATACAAATACTAACAGAAAGGTAAGAATTGAATAAAAGTTTGCGATTACACCAGTGCCGGCTTCAAAAGGTCAGAATTGAATAAAAGTTTGCGATGACACCAGTGCCGGCTTCAAAAGGTCAGAATTGAATAAAACTTTGCGATTACACCAGTGCCGGCTTCAAACGGTCAAATAATATAAAAGTTTGCGATGACACCAGTGCCGGCTTCAAAAGGTCAGAATTGAATAAAAGTTTGCGATTACACCAGTGCCGGCTTCAAACGGTCAGAATTGAATAAAAGTTTGCGATGACACCAGTGCCGGCTTCAAACGGTCAGAATTGAATAAAAGTTTGCGATGACACCAGTGCCGGCTTCAAAAGGTCAGAATTGAATAAAAGTTTGCGATTACACCAGTGCCGGCTTCAAACGGTCAGAATTGAATAAAAGTTTGCGATGACACCAGTGCCGGCTTCAAACGGTCAGAATTGAATAAAAGTTTGCGATGACACCAGTGCCGGCTTCAAACGGTCAGAATTGAATAAAAGTTTACGATGACACCAGTGCCGGCTTCAAAAGGTCAGAATTGAATAAAAGTTTGCGATGACACCAGTGCCGGCTTCAAAAGGTCAGAATTGAATAAAAGTTTGCGATGACACCAGTGCCGGCTTCAAACGGTCAGAATTGAATAAAAGTTTGCGATGACACCAGTGCCGGCTTCAAACGGTCAGAATTGAATAAAAGTTTGCGATGACACCAGTGCCGGCTTCAAAAGGTCAGAATTGAATAAAAGTTTGCGATTACACCAGTGCCGGCTTCAAAAGATCAGAATTGAATAAAAGTTTGCGATTACACCAGTGCCGGCTTCAAAAGGTCAGAATTGAATAAAAGTTTGCGATGACACCAGTGCCGGCTTCAAACGGTCAGAATTGAATAAAAGTTTGCGATGACACCAGTGCCGGCTTCAAAAGGTCAGAATTGAATAAAAGTTTGCGATGACACCAGTGCCGGCTTCAAACGGTCAGAATTGAATAAAAGTTTGCGATGACACCAGTGCCGGCTTCAAACGGTCAGAATTGAATAAAAGTTTGCGATTACACCAGTGCCGGCTTCAAAAGGTCAGAATTGAATAAAAGTTTGCGATTACACCAGTGCCGGCTTCAAACGGTCAGAATTGAATAAAAGTTTGCGATGACACCAGTGCCGGCTTCAAACGGTCAGAATTGAATAAAGTTTGCGATGACACCAGTGCCGGCTTCAAACGGTCAGAATTGAATAAAAGTTTGCGATGACACCAGTGCCGGCTTCAAACGGTCAGAATTGAATAAAAGTTTGCGATTACACCAGTGCCGGCTTCAAAAGGTCAGAATTGAATAAAAGTTTGCGATGACACCAGTGCCGGCTTCAAACGGTCAGAATTGAATAAAAGTTTGCGATGACACCAGTGCCGGCTTCAAACGGTCAGAATTGAATAAAAGTTTGCGATTACACCAGTGCCGGCTTCAAACGGCAGCCTTTCCATTTCAACCTTTAAAACAAAAGAAGAATGTGAGCTTTTATATAGCGCAATACCCACTAAACGTGCTCACAGCGCTTTACAAAGCGTCCCTGACCAACAGCAACACGTAACATACAGAGCGACGCATGACGCTACTTACGCGATTTTTTTTCGACTGGGACAACGCTGTTTACGGTCAGGTACTCATTTTACTCCTGAGTACGGTGAGAGAATGTAAGTAAAGAATCTTTTCCAAGGACTCAACTATGCGCCGAGCGAGGACCTTCCGATCCAAAAGCGAGTGTCATACCACTAGACCACATAGCCTGTACATTTATCAAGGTTTGTTCTAGAGTTTTTAAAATGCTACTATCTAGTATTTAATGACAAATTGAATAAGTCAACGCCTGACAAACGATTCACGATGAAAATACAAATTGAAAGAAATGCTAGCACGAGGAGCTTTCGGAAGGCCTTTCCTGCTTTTTAAATCTGTTAATGGATTCATGATAGGAGAAAGACAAAATGGAGTTTGTACGAATTATTGAAAAGATTTGTGGGTAGAAATAATAGGGTTTAGTGAAAGTATGGGTGGAAGGTGGGGGGGGGGGGGGGGGACAAGACGCGTTGGGATGGAGGGGGTGGGGGAGGGGTGGGGGGGGGAGGCAGGGAGCAGTAGGAGGGGATTAGTTAAACTGTCGACAATAGCACTGGTAATGGAATGATTGGGTGGGGGTGGTGGGGGGGGGGAGGGGTAGAATGGGGTTTCTTTATTGCAGACTTTAATGGATGACAAAATTCATAGAGGCTACGGCGCTCGGGGTATAGGACGCTAGCCTATCGCAAAGTGCTTTCTGCCAGATCTAATAGACACAGCTACCAAGTCACTGTTAGGTGGGCAGGGGGCGGGGGGGGGGGGGGGGGGAGGGGTCCGCTAAAAATCTCGACTTCACCCGGGATCTATCTCAGTCCCTGTGCGTGTGAAGCGAATACGCTACCAACTGAGCTACCGGGGAGCCATGAGGAAATTATTATAATATTATAAAGACTCAATTCACCAGATAAGTTTGTCTAGCATAAGAACTCCCAGTCTAGTTACAGCACGTATAATTCTTTATGTCAAGAATCCATCCGACGCCAGGGGGCGGGCCATACTGGTATTGACCCAATCAGATGCAATCAGCATTCCCCGGATGTTGCCTGACCACAGGACATAGATTTGTATTGACACAAGACGGTGCACGGAGCAACTAGCACTTCTGCAAACTCAATTGAAAGTTGTGAGATCCTTTTATGAAATGTTTAAAAAGGAATTCAAACCAACTTGAGGCGATTCCGTGAGACGGTATTTCTATATCTTGTAGGAATATCTTAAAATTACTTTGTTTGATGAAGAATTTATATCTTGTTCTAATACTTTTCCATTCTTCTTTTCTCCTCCTCCTCCTCCTCCTCCTCCTCCTCCTCCTCCTCCTCCTCCTCCTCCCTCCCCTTCTTCGTTTGGTGAGATTCAATAACCCTGGGATCTTTATAATTGAGGACTTGGATTATTCGTATCAACCAATAACTAC
>NC_088364.1:2942633-2945133 GCF_034508935.2 Berghia stephanieae
TTTCTTTCTTTGGAATTATTTGACTGGATTATTATGGTGTATTTCAAACAACGGATCGTTGAAATAGAATTGTTTTTATTGTTTTCACCTGGATAGGGTTGTTTTCTTAAATACATGTGGACAGATGTTGCCTCTCTCCAAAAATAGAAATTAAGAAGGCGTAAGTTATCACATCGGCGGCATCCCTTTGGTCCGTTTGTCAGTATTGTTTAATTAATATAGGCAAAAAAAAAAAAAAAGCTTTTCACGAATGTTTGACGAGTTTCGAACGAATGAAGATCATCTCAGGTGTGACTTATCTATTATGGTACTTGTAAACAGGATCATTATCAGTGGCCTAACTGAATCGTAGCTTGTAAACTTCAATAGAAGAAAGATGAGTGAATTTATCAAAACATTTAATTTGACAGCTGACTTAGGAACGATTATCGTTTTACTGTCGCAGATCCAATATGCATAGCTATTTTGAACTTCCCTGTTTACATTCTAAATATTATTTTTTCGTTGGGCCACATGGCTTATCTTTAGTCTTAAAGGAAATTTGAAAAATATGCGGGAAAACAAACTTCCAAGTTTTTCACCGATAACTGGTTGTCAGTTCTTATTCGGTACATTTTTGGATGTCATATTAGGGGGATTAATGACAATACCACATCGTTATCATTTCGCCACCCCCCTTCTCCTCCTCAGCTTCATCCACCTCTTCCACATCCGCCTACTCCCTACCCCTCATCTTCCATCACCACCACTTCCTCCCCCTCATGCCCACCAGCTCCACCTCTCCCTGCTTCCCCTAATCATCAACCTTTTCCATCCACCTCTTGTCCTCTTACCATATTGTCATCATTTCATCACTTCCTGCTCCTCCTATTCCTTCTTCTTCACTACCACCTGCCCCCCTCCCCCTCCTCCGTATCAATCTTCTTCATCCACCTCTTAATCTCCCTATTATTTTTACTAACACTACCACCACCAATTCCTCCTCCACTACCACCTTTACCTCCTCCTCCTCTTCCCTCCTCATCCTCCTCCTCCCCCACCACCACCTCTATCTCCTCCTCCTCCCCCTCCTCCTAATTAACCAAAGTTTCAAAGTTTTTCAAAGTTTATTCAATCTTAGGCTTTCGCCAATAATTCATTCAATTTGATGACAACATACATGAAAGTGAGAAAAATTAAGGGTAAATGGAACGAAAAAATAACATGATACCGTTAATAACCACAAAAATACAACAATGACAATACCACCAATAATTACAATAATAATAATAATAATAATAATAATAATAATGATGATGATGATGATGATGATGATGATGATGATGATGATGATGATGATGATGATGATGATAATAATAATGATACTAACCGTCATCATCCACCTCTTACTCTTACAATATTATGTCATCATTGCAACCATCACTTCACTACCACCACTTCAACCAACATCATCATCATCATCGTCCTTATTATTCTCAGCTATATTATCAATTTGAAGTGATAAATTCACATGAACCAATATATTTTAATGTTCTAATTTACATTTTTGTAATGTCAGGAAAGGGAAACCATGTATCCATAATGCTGGAATGATATGATATCGATATAAGATAAGTTATCAAAGTTAATTGTGCAACATTCATTTGATCAATTATTTCATGTGTGGAGTGACTTTTAGATAGATAGTCATTTGATTACTCTCTCTACCATTCTGAGTGGCCACTGTGGCAATGAGGAAAATATGATGTGAGTTCTCGGAGATTCAAATTTTCATGATTTTAATTTCTTTATTGGATTGTAAATTTTGAGTGAAAGAGGCCGAGGATTAAACCTTTCACTCCTCCATCATGACCGACTCCACGAGTTGCGTGAGCTCTGACCGCCTGTGGTATTCTTTCCTCGCATCCAGCCTGGTTACATTCGGCAGTGGCTTAGTTGTGATCATCATCTACCGGTTCGTACTATGGATATGTTGTCGCAAGAAGAAATGCATGCAAGTATCGAATCCGTGCGGATCCAAGACCAATGTGGATCCAAAACATTTTATGAAGACATCGGATCCGGAGATTGGTTGGATGACAGAGGCCAAAGATTGGGCAGGAGAGCTTATCTCTGGTCAGACCACGACAGGAAGGATTCTCGTAAGTTTATAAATTTTATTCTTTTTACCTCTTATACGGGGGTCCCGATGACTCAGTTGATAGGGCACTCGCTTCACATGCAAAGGGAAAGACATTGATCCTGGGTGAAGTTGAGATTTTTTTCGGACTCCCTCCCTGTCCACTCAGCAGTGATTGGGTAGCTGGATTTGTTAGATCTGACAGAAAGTACTTAACGATTGACTAGCGTCCTATCCAAAGTGTAGCAAGCAATTTCTATAGTCCATTTCACGCTATAGAAACCAGGATAAACTCCAGCTCCATGGGTCAACGGACTCTGAAGGACTACTTTTATTAGTTCTTATAATTCTCTCCTTAATTAGGTCATTTTTTTCCCCTCC
>NC_088364.1:2957633-2972633 GCF_034508935.2 Berghia stephanieae
CTCCCGACATGTCACTTTCGTGAGTTGATGGGTCGTGTTTTACACGCGCATATCTGTGCTGTCTCGTCAAAGAACGCGATGAGGATAAGTCGATCAACTCAAAATTTATGATTCAAGTGTTGAATTAAATTTGAACTCAATTTCTATGTCCGGCTATGTGGTCTTGTGGTATGACACCCGCTTTCGGATCGGAAGGTCCTGGGTTCGAGCCTCGCACTCGGCGCATAGTTGAGTCCTTGGAAAAGGCTTTTTACTCACATTCTCTCACCGTACTCAGGTGTAAAATGAGTACCTGGCCGTTAACAGCGTTGTCTTTGTCCGAAAATTGTAATATCGCCCAACAGGCGTCATGTCCCGTCCTCAATGTTAAATGTTGCTGTTGGCCAGGGACCCCTTGTAAAGCGCTTTGAGCACATTTAGTGGATATTGCGCTATATAAAAGCTCAATTTTTTTTATCGTCTTAATTACTTACTTACTTGCTTACTTACCGGAGTTCCGTCTCCCTACAGAGGTTGAATGTCATGGAACGCCATTCTTCACGCTCAAGGGCCATTACCGAGCAGTCGATTATCTTTTTGCCAGTTGTTGTTGCCTCCTGGCGTTTCCTATCCAGATCCATGACTTCCTTGGTTTGCCTCGTGCCTTTCTGCCAGCTACTTTTCCTTCTAGCACTGATAATTTTCTTATGGCGTTGTGTCTCCGAAGGTGTCCATAATAAGTCAGTTTTCTCATTTTAACTTCTGCCAACAGTTTTCTGGAGCTTTGGCCTGCATCTTAACACTCTCCTTACCACGCATAGGAAAATCGACACAATCGTTACGATGCAGCCAACAATTATTTTCTGATTCTTATTTCATTTTGTTATAGTTATAGCTATAAAAACTCGACACTGTGTTGCAGAGCTAATGTTTCTGAACAAAACAGAATATACTCGTTGCTAATCTGTTTCAAAAAATATTTTTTTGTGTGTTTTGGACGGTTATGAAGTTTAGGGTAAAATTCTAAAAATAGCTGGTAAGGAGAGGGTTGATAGACAATACATTTTTTTGGGCTCCGTAAGAGAACTCCCTGCAGAGTTTTTATTTAAATAAATAAAGCTTTTATATAGCGCAATATCCACTAAATGTACTCAAAGCGCTTTACAAGGGGTCCCTGGCCAACAGCAAGATTTAACATTAATTTCGGACGGGACATGGCGCCTGTTAGGCGATGTTATAATTTTTTCGGACAGAGACACCGCTGTTAACGGCCAGGTACTCATTTTACACCTGAGTGCGGTGAGAGAATGTGAGTAAAGAGCCTTCTCCAAGGACTCAACTATGCGCCGAGCGAGGCTCGAACCCAGGACCTTCCGATCCGAAAGCGAGTGTCATACCACAAGACCAGATAGCCGCGGGCACGGAGAAATATGTTCTGTATTTACTATCTTAGATATTTCGCTCGCTTATTCTAAAATACTTTCCCAATGTTAAGAACAGAAAATGGTTCATATCAATTTTAAGGAATTTATTGTATTCAAAATAATGAGAAGAACCACTAACTGGTATCGACTCAATGCAAGTACTCCCACCTCATTGTCATACTCGATAACCGGAAGGTTGACACACACCCACGTGCGTTTATGTTCGATGTTTTTTTTGTTTTTGTTTTTGTTTGCATTTTTTTTTTGTAGAGAAACAAATTTTATTTTTGGATAAAACCATCACGTTGTCTGATCAATGTCACAATACACGCAAACCATCTTCATGTCAATACTCTTCAACAGTCGTAACGTCACTTCCTTTCTAATGACGCATGGTAACTTAGTAACACTGGCTCTCAACTATCGGAACAATGGCGGACGCCGTATGAAATATTTCTCCGGCGAGGATAAAAGCGTATCCAGAGGAAAAAAAACCCACATAAATTTGATCATGTTTTGACTTTTACACATTCTGATCACAAGGCATATTAAAAGTTCTAGCCAGCATAAAAAAAATAAAAAGTAATGATTTTCTTTGTTTAGAACCAAGATGACCGCCGTTGCCGGGCGGCGTGACATCAGACTATTGAATCGTAAAAAAAAAACAAAACCAAAAAACAAAAACAACAAAACAACGAATTTTCCAAATGCGTAATACACGATTTTAGTCATAAATTATCCACTGTGTTGTCTTGTTGGCAGCCCGACTACTACCTATTGTGTTGCTTTGTGTTCAGTGTTCGGACTTGGTGTGCCGCACGCCCATCACCTTATTATTAAGGGATAAGCTGATGTGTAATCTCCATGCATGCACAACACACTATAATAATATATTTAATACGGATTATAATGGATTGGGCCTTATTATTACACACGGCATTGCCCTGCTCTACTCTCTCTCTGTCTCTCTCTGACTCTCTCTCTCTGACTCTCTCTCTCTCTCTCTTTCTCTCTCTCTCTTCTCTCTCTCTCTCTCTCTCTCTCTCTCTCTCTCTCTCTCTCCTCTCTCTCTCTCTCTCCCTCTCTGTCTCTCTTTCTCTTTATTTATCTCTATCTCTCTTTCTCTCCCCCTCTCTCTGCGTCTCTGTCTCTCCATGTGTGTGTGTCTCTCTCTCTCTCTCTTTCTCTCTGCCCATCTCTCTCTCTTTGTCTCTTCGTTTCTCTATGTCTCTCTTTTTGTCTATCTGTCTGTGTGTGTCTATGTCGCTCGGTTTCTCTCTTATCTCTTTTTCCTTTCATTTATCTTTCTATCTGTGTGTGTGTGTGTGTGTGTCTCTCTCTCTCTCTTTCTCTGTCCCTCTTCTGCCCCTACTCCACTCCCTTTCTCTCTCTCTCTCTCTCTCTCTCTCTCTCTCTCTCTCTCTCTCTCTCTCTCTCTCCTCCTCTCTCTCTCTCCCCCCCCCTCTCTTTCCTTCCTTCCCTGTCTCTCTCGTTTATTTATTAATTTATTAACACACACACACACACACACACACACACACACACACACACACACACACACACACACTAGAAGCACATTTTGATAGATAGTTATATTGATTAATATGAATACAAATGGTACAATGTTGTGATAATATTAGACACGAATAGTTGATAATAACTTACTGGGTTTTTTACCGCGTTTTTTGTTGTTTTTTTTTTCTTCTAGATAATGATTGATTTGAAAAAAAAAGCCCTCACCATATATCTACCATGCAGAACACCAACCCAACCCCCTTCTAATACCCTCCCCTCGTCAGCCTTTCATCAAATCACAGGTGGATTCCAGCGCTGGAGTCGAACCGCGCGGTTACGTGGTCTAGTGAGTGATTTGATACTCGCTTCTGGATGGAAGGTCCTGAGTTCCAGCCTCGCTCGGCGGCGCATAGTTGAGTCCCTTGGAAAAAAGGCTCTTTACTCGCATATTTATTCTCTCGCCGTACTCGGGTGTAAAATGAGTACCTCGCCGTCAACAGCGTTGTCTCTGTCGGAAAAAAAAATTGTAACATCGCCTAACAGGCGTCATGTCTCGTGCTACATGATACGTGTTGCTGTCGGTCAGGTTTGTTTGTTTTTTAATTTTTAATTTTTATTTTTTTAAAGTGTTGCTCTGTCCTACCCTTAAAAAAAAAACAAAAAACAAAACAAAAAAAAAAAAAAAAAAAAAAAAAATACACCCACGTATTTAAAATTGTGGCCGTAAAAGTCGTCCCTGAAATTTCGATCGATTACAATGACTCTCATCTTGGCAAAAACTTCCAAACCTGGGATCTCGAGGGAGACTTCCCAATTCTCAGGTTCGAAAGTGTTTTTTGTTGTTGTCGTTTTGTTTTTGTGTTATCATTACCAAAGTGAAAGTCACTGGAATTTATCCACAATTGAAGGACGAGTTTTCTGGTCAAAATTTTAAATACGGGATTTTTTTTTTTCACAGTACGGCAGTGCTGTTGTCCTATTTTTTTTTTTTTTTAATTCTTAAAAAAATGTTCATTATCGTAAACAATTACTGGGGGCCAAAGGGCGGGGTGGTGGTGTGTGTGTGTGTGTGTGTGTGTGTGTGTGTGTGTGTGTGTTTCTTGTGTGTTTGAGCAAGGAGAAGTATCTGTAAATTGTAAAACGTTTATCGATACGAGGGGTTCAAATTGATAACAAAAACACCCAACCAACCAACCCCCCCCCCCCCCCACGATAATGACAGGGGTACAACTCAAAGGGCCGATTATGATTTGATCGAGTGTGGGAAACTGTGTTAGATTTGCTATGAAAGGACGTATCTACACACCCCCGTGGCAGCGTAGCCATCGTTATGTTATAGATAGTATGAAGACGACGTCACTCAGGCCTTTGCTATTGTTTTTGCCATCCGCGTTTGTGAGTTGTTCTCACTAAACTGTATTAACCAGACTATAAAAGTTCATGGTTACACAGAGCTTGTGTGTTGGTTCGTTATATTTCCGGATAGCAATGTTGTGAACTCCTTAGCCAAGCGCATTCTATCTATAGCCTGACACTGAAATCCAAAAGAACTGACAGTTTGACGTCATTATAATTTGGTTTTTGCACCGCCTAGTAGTGCCGCGCTGAAGACCGGTCTGGACCGGCGGTCCCACGGTCTTTTAGCTGTGAACCGAAGACCGGTCCCATAGGGGAAGACCGGCGGCGGTCCTCACTTCTTATCACCTTTCAACTAGTGCGGGGCGGTCCTTGGCAAGCTTAAGGACCACGGTCCTACGGTCTCGCGCCATAGCCTACTACTTCCCCAGCGATTCGTTGCTTCGGTTGCCTATCTTCCACCAATCACCACCCATCCCACTTAATTAATCGCACCCACCCCCCTTTGCCATACACTAAACGACACAGACGACCATACAGGCAGACGACCACCAACCTCCACTCCGCAAACCGCCCTTTCGTGTGTGAGATGGGGGAACAGGAGGCGCACGCCTTGGACGATTCCATTATACGGGGTAAATTTCAAAATTTACTACACCATAATGATCGCAATGACAATGATCTATGGTGAAGTTATGACCCCTCTTCTCTAATGGGTTATTGTTTGAAATGTATGTGACTACTAAAGATGTGTGTGTTTGTGTGTGTGTGTGTGTGTGTGTGTGTGTGTCGAACCTAACAAGTAGCAAATCCGATTTTTTGTTTTCTTTTGTCCATCTTGTACCACTCCTTCCTATCGCAGTGTTGTCATTTAAAATAATACAATAATATTAAAATTTCGTTTGGTGTTTTTACTAATCAAATAATATGAGTTTCATTAGTTTCTTCCTTCCAAAAAACCCAGTTATAACGTCTGAATTTTAAAAAAGTCCAATAGAATATTTGGGGACCCCGATAGCTCAGTTGATAGAGCACTTTCTTTATACGCAAAGGGCCAGAGATCGATCCCGGGTGCAGTCGAGTTTTTTCTGAATCCCTGTCTACTCAGCAATGAATGGGTAGCTGAGTTTGTTAGATCTGGCGAAAAGTCACCATCGACCCCTCTTATTACCTCATCCACCCCCTCTTATTATAACTTCACGTCTCTCTCTTACTCTTCAATGCTCGCTGCCCTCTAATGTGTGTGTGTGTGGGGGGGGGGGGGGGGGGGGGGGGTAGGAGTTGCGTGTGTGTATCAACGCCACGAACAACTCGATCAACGCCTCGGGCGATGCCATTATCTCCGTTAATGGGGATAAATTTCAAATTTTATTAAATTATCGAAGTAACAATGAAGTACGGTGAGCAAATAAAGAAGGCATCACCCCTCTTCTCTAATTAGGTTACAATTTGAAATGAGTGTGACTACTCCGTGTGTTTTACTCCTGTAGACCACGGTTTTCATCGTGTAGCGGTCTTTAACGGTTCAAGAATGAACGATCCCACGGTCTCAAAGGTCAAACCGGTTCGAATTTCCAACAGTCTCTCAGGAATGTTCAATGTCGAAAAGGACCGGTCCTAGGACCGGTCCTTGCGGTCTTCATTTCCCAAGGACCGTAGGACCGTGGTCCTTAAGCTTGCCAAGGACCGCCCCGCACTAGTGAGTTGTCGTTAGTAGAGCTCATGGAAACGTGTTATTTCATTGGTTGAACTATTGAATACAACTCACGATTTGTTTTCATTTGTGGCAAAAGACTGGCATTTTGACGCCATTTTTTGGTCAGTGTCAGGCCACAACTTTACGAAGGCCACGGTTCTAGTGTCAGGCTGTAATTTAACGATGGCTACACTGGAACCCTCTAAGACTTACAGTTTGTCGTCATTTTTTTTGGTCAGTGTCAGGCCATAACTTTACGAAGGCCACCATGGCCCTGGCCCTGGCCACTTGCCGGAGGTTTTGGAAGATCAAAATTTGGTTCGCTACATTTAACTTTGCAGAGCGAATTAAAAACAAAAAACAAAAACAAAATTCCCTTCATTCATCCCATAGGGGAAATTTGTCTCTCTGGTCTATTCCAAGGGAAGACTTGAATAACCCAGGCGTCAGTCGCAGTGCAGCGCCGCAAATTGGGCTAGGGCGAGGTGACTTGCTCAAGGCCACACAGCGCAGCGGCGGGTGATCGAAACTCGGTACCTTTCGGGTACGAAGCAAACACCGTACCGCTGAGCCCTCACAATGACAAGAGAACGCATCGAAATCCTTAAAATTATTCACTCTGGGATCAACTTTCATTTTCATTAAGTTTTGATGACTTAGAAATGGTAAAACCAGTCTTCCGAAGGTACTGAATACATTCCTTGTAATTAATGTTTGCTTTTGTTTTTTGTTTTTTTTTTTTTTTTTTTTTTTTTTTAACATCAGGAATGGGAGACATCCAATGTTTGTCGTCACTTTGCCAGTTTAGGTTTATCACCATTTTATACATACAGCAATAAACATAGGCAAAGGGATATTGACCTTTAAGACAAAAGGTGGTGGCATCTTATTTTCTAGCCTAAATAAATGCTGGTCGTCAATAAAGATCATCCATCCTCGCTCTTTGACGTCCCGTAATCCTAACAATCTGCCCATACAACCTGCTACTGAAATAGTCATGCCACCTTTATGATTCAATATATGACCCATTCGTTATTAGTTCTCCGAAAGACTGGTTACATACACACACACACACACACACACACACAGACACACACTTCCAAGTGTGGGGTAGTTGCACACATATGTAATGGCTTATGATCGCATAGTGGTGTTTTTGATAGATAGTAATATTATCCTTTGCGTTGTGTTGTAGATGTTAATAATGACGAAAGAGTTCAAGGGCCGGTGATGATAATTGAATGCACAACACCAAAACATTCAAATAAAAGTCCAGATTCCAAGTTTCATTTCTTACAGTTTATTTGTTTGTGATAAATTCAAAATCCAAATCATGATAAATTCCAAATCCAAATCAAATAGCATTGTCATAATTCAATCAGTTTCATAAATTCCAAATCCGTAAAATCAGTCCACATGTAAAGTCAGTTTGCCTAAGTAACCATTTTCAATATACGTGGAATATTTCTAAGTCCGTAAAAGCAAATAAATGATGGTGAGCACAAAAGGTTTAATGTGTGCAGCTCATGGTCAAGTTGAATGCAGAATCAAAAGGTAGAATAATCCCGTTTTCCTCGAAACATCCTCTTTTATCCCTATCAAAATTTTACCCACAGTTCCATTGTTTCCACGCCCCCTTGCAGTTTTGACAGTTCCCTGTCAGTCTATAATCCAACCCCTAAGAGTAAGACCAAATCATAATCAAACCTGAAACGTCAATTCCTACATATTGATGTTAAACCCCGCCTTTTATGATATAACATTATTTTGATAAATGCCCCTTTCACCTGTTTCAACACCCCTAAACCAATTTAAGAATGATTGATTAAATAGTACTCAACATGATAACCTGTCCAGTAACTTTGACATAAAAACTGCCCAAACCTATCATGCATGGACCAAGTTTAACTGATATGCCTGCATTATGTACTCACTAAACCCATTTGCTGATATATAATTGACAGTTTGCACCAAATTCAAAATTATATTTTAATGATTTTTTAATAAATTTTTGGGTTTTTTTAGAATTTAAAATTAAAGTTTTAAAATATTTAACGGTATAAGTTTTTACTTTTTTTTTTTAAAAAAAACTATTTCCCCTACTTTGTTTTTTACTTTTTAAATTTCGAATTACATATATTTTTTAACCCTCTTACTGTTTTTTTTAAATTTGAAAATTTTTTAAGTCAATTTATTCTAAGAAAGGGGCGTATTAAAGAGTAAGCCTATCAAAAGGTTATCTAAGACATTTGGTGCAAACTGTCAATTTTATATATCCAATGGTTTTATGAGTACAAAGCAGGCATATCGTTAAACTTTGGTCCATGCAAAATTTGGGCAGTTTTTATGTAAAAGTTACGGGAACAGTTATCATTTTTTGATACTATTTAATCAATCATTCAAAAATTTGGTTTTGGGGGGTTTGAAACAGTAAAAGGGGGCATTTATCAAAAAAAATGTTAAACAAAAAAAGGGGGGGGTTTAACATCAATATGTAGGAATTACTTTTCCAGTGATTATGTTTTTGGTTTTACTCTTAGGGTTGGTTATAGACTGACAGGGAATTTGTCAAAACTGCAAGGGGCGTGGAAACAATGGAACTGTTTTGGGAAAATTTGATAGGGGAAAAAAAAGGGTTTTCGAGGAAAACGGGATTAACACCTTTGATTCTGCATTCACTGTCATGACTGCACACATTAAACCTTTTGTCTCACCACATTTTATTCTTTTACGGACTAGAAAAAAATTCCACGTATATGAAAAAAGTTATTAGCAAACTGACTTTTCATGGGACGATTTTACGGATTGGAATTTTTGAAAATGATGAATTATGACATGCTATTTGATTGGATTTGGAATTTATAGATTTGGTTTTTGAATTTACACAAACAAATAAACGTAAGAAAAGAAACTTTGGGAAACTGGACTTTTTATTTGAATGTTTGGTGTTGTGCATCAATTATCATCACCGCCTTGAACTCTTTCGTTATTATACATCTACACCACAACGCAAAGGATAATATTACTACTATCAAAAACACCACTATTTCGATCATAAAACCATTAAAATATGTGTGGCTACACCCCACACTTGGAAGGGGGTGTGTCTGTGTTTTGGGGTGTGTGTGTATGTAACAAATCTTTTGGAGAACTAATAAAAGGAAGGTCATAATGAAAATAAGGGGGGCAAGACTATTTTTATTTGCAGTTGAAAAGCAATTTTTTAGGGGTTACGGACCAAAGACGAGAAGGGTGTCTTTATTTACGACCCGTAATTATTTAACAGAAAATAAGAAGCCACCACCTTTGTCTTAAAGTCAAATCCCAAAAGCCAAAGTTTATTGCTGTATGTATAAAAGGTGAAAAACCTAAACTGGCAAAGTGGGCGACAAACATGGATTTTTCCCCCTTCCTGAAAAAAAAAAAAAAAAAAAAAAAAAAAAAAAAAAAAAACAAAAGCAAACATTTAAAATTTCAAGATGTATTTCATACCTTCGGAAGACGTTTTAACCATTTCTAAGTCATCAAAAAATTAATGAAAATTAAAATTATCCCAGAGTGAATAATTAAGGATTTCGATGCGTCTCCCTTTCAAAAAGGGGGGGCCACGTCCCGGGGTTTGTTCGTACCCGAAAGGGACCGATTTTTGATCACCCCCGCGCGCTGTGTCCTGACAAGCACCTCGCCCTACCCAATTGCGCGCGGGACTGCGACTTCCCCCGGGGTTATTAAAATCTTCCTTGGAATATACCAGAGAGACAAATTTCCCCTATGGAGAATGAGGGAATTTTGTTTTTGTTTTTTTTTTTTTAATTCGCTCTGCAAATAAATGTAGCGAACCAAATTTTGATTTTCCAAAACTCCGCAAGTGGCCAGGGCCAGGGCCATGGGGCCTTCGTAAAGTTATGGCCTGACCCAAACCAAAAAAAATGCCCGACAAACGTAAATCTAGGGGGTTCCATTTGTCCCCCTCTTTAAATTACAGCCTGACACTAAACCCTGGCCTCGTAAGTTTTGGGCCTGACACTGCCAAAAAATGGCGAAAAAAAGCCATTTTTTTTTTTTTGCCACAAATGAAAACAAATCGTTTTTTTGTTTTTCAATATTTTAAAACCAATGAAATACACGTTTCCATGACTCTACTAACGACAACTCACTAGTGCGGGCGCCCCTTGCAAGCTTAAGACCACGGCCCCACGGTCCTTGGGGAAATAAACCGCAAGGACCGGTCCTGGGACCGGCCCCTTTTCGACATTGAAAAATCCTGAGAGACTGTGGAAATCGAACCGTTTGACTTTAGACCGTGGATCGAATCATTCTTGAACCTTTAAAGACCGTAAAACGATGAAACCGTGTCTACAGGATAAAACACACGGAGTAGTCACACTCTTTTCCCAAATTGTAACCTAATTAAAAGAGGGGGTGATGCCTTCTTATTTGCTCCCCGACTTCATTGTTACTTCGAAATTTAAAAAATTTAATTTACCCCTAACGAATATGGCTTTCGCCCGAGGGGGTTGATCGAGTTGTTCGGGGCGTTGATACACACACGCAACTCCTACCCCCCCCCCCCCCCCCCCCCCACACACCCACATTAGGGGCAGCGGCATTGAAGAGAAAAGGAGAGACTTGAAGTTAAAAATAAGAGGGGGTGGATGGGGTAAAAAAGGGGGGTCGATGGGACTTTCCGCCAGATCTAACAAACTCAGCTACCAATCATTGTGAGTAGACGGGGATTCAGAAAAAAACTCGACTCCCCGGGATCGATCCTGGCCCTTTGCGTAAAAAAAAGGGGCTCTATCAACTGACTATGGGGGCCCCAAATATTCTATTGGACTTTTTTAAAATTCAGACTTATAACTGGGTTTTTTGGAAGGAGAAACTAATGAAACTCATATTATTTGATTAGTAAAAACACCAAACGAAATTTAATATTATAGTAATTATTTAAATGACAACACGCGATAGGAAGGATGTACAAGTAGATGGACAAAAGAAAACAAAAAATCGGATTGCTACTTGTTAGGTTCGACACACACACACACACACACACACACACACACAAACACACACATCTTTAGTAGTCACATACATTCAAACAATAACCCATTAGAGAAGAGGGGTCATAACTTCACCATAGATCATTGTCATTGCGATCATTATGGTGTAGTAAATTTTTGAAATTTACCCCGTATAATGGAATCGTCCAAGGCGTGCGCCTCCTGTTCCCCCATCTCACACACGAAAGGGCGGTTAGCGGAGTGGAGGTTGGTGGTCGTCTGCCTGTATGGTCGTCTGTGTCGTTTAGTGTATGGCAAAGGGGGTGGGTGCGATTAATTAAGTGGGATGGGTGGTGATTGTGGAAGATAGGCAACCGAAAGCAACGAATCGCTGGGGAAGTAGTAGGCTATGGCGCGAGACCGTAGGACCGTGGTCCTTAAGCTTGCCAAGGACCGCCCGCACTAGTTGAAAGGTGATAAGAAGTGAGGACCGCCGCCGGTCTTCCCCTATGGGACCGTCTTCGGTTCACAGCTAAAAGACCGTGGGACCGCCGGTCCAGACCGGTCTCAGCGCGGCACTACTAGGCGGTGCAAAAACCAAATTATAATGACCCTTCAAACTGTCAGTTCTTTTGGATTTCAGTTCAGGCAAAAATAGAATGCGCTTGGGGTTTAAAGGGGTTTTTACAACATTGCCCATCCGGAAATATAACGAACCAACACACAAGCCTGTGTAACACGAACTTTTATAGTCTGGTTAATACAGTTTAGTGAGAACAACTCACAAAAGCGATGGCAAAAACACTAACAAAGGCCTGAGTGACGTCGTCTTCATACTATCAATAACATAAACGATGGCTACGCTGCCACGGGGTGTGTAGATACGTTCCTTTTATAGCAAACTAACACAGTTTTCCCCCACTCGATCAAATCTAAACGGCCCTTTTAGTTTTTACCCCTGTCATTATCGTGGGGGGGGGGGGGGGGGGGTTGGTTGGGTTTGGGTGTTTTTTGTTATCAATTTTAACCCCTCGAATCGATAACGTTTTACAAAATTAAAAGACACTTCTCCTTGCTCAAACACACAAGAAACACACCCACACACACAAAACACACACACACACCACCACCACCCCGCCCTTTGGCCCCCAGTAATTGTTTTCGATAAAAGAACATTTTTTTAAGAAATTAAAAAAAAAAAAAAAATAGGACAACAGCACTGCCGTACTGTGAAAAAAAAAAAATCCCGTATTTAAAATTTGACCAGAAAAATCGTCCTTCAATTGTAGATAATTCCAGTGACTTTCACTTGTGTAATGATAACACAAAAACAAAACGAAAACCCAAAAAAAAAACACTTTCGAACCTGAGAATTGGGAAGGTCTCCTCGAGATCCCAGGTTTGGAAGTTTTTGCCAAGATGAGAGTCATTGGTAATCGATCGAAATTTCAGGGACGACTTTTAGGCCACAATTTTAAATACGTGGGTGTATTTTTTTTTTTTTTTTTTTTTTGTTTTGTTTTGTTTTTTTGTTTTTTTTTTAAGGGTAGTACAGAGCAACACTTTAAAAAAATAAAAAATTTAAAAATTAAAAAACAAACAAACTGACCGACAGCAACACGTGATCATTTTAGCCGAGACATGACGCCTGTTAGGCGATGTTAACAATTTTTTTTCCGACAGAGACAACGCTGTTGACGGCGATGTACTCATTTTACACCCGAGTACGGCGAGAGAATAAATATGCGAGTAAAGAGCCTTTTTTTCCAAGGGTACTCAACTATGCGCCGCCGACGAGCTGGAACTCAGGACCTTCCATCCAGAAGCGAGTATCAAATCACTCACTAGACCACGTAACCGCGCGGTTCGACCCCAGCGCTGGAATCCACCTGTGATTGGATAAAAGGGCTGACGAGGGGAGGTATTAAAGGGGGTTGGGTTGGTGTTCTGCATGGTAGATATATGTGAGGGCTTTTTTTTTCAAATCAATCATTATCTAGAAGAAAAAAAAAACAACAAAAAACGCGGTAAAAAACCCAGTAAGTTATTATCAACTATCGTGTCTAATATTATCACAACATTGTACCATTTGTATTCATATTAATCAATATAACTATCTATCAAAATGTGCTTCTAGTGTGTGTGTGTGTGTGTGTGTGTGTGTGTGTGTGTGTGTGTTAATAAATTAATAAATAAACGAGAGAGACAGGGAAGGAAGGAAAGAGAGGGGGGGGAGAGAAAGAACGAGAGAGAGAGAGAGAGAGAGAGAGAGAGAGAGAGAGAGAGAGAGAGAGAGAGAGAAAGGGAGTGGAGTAGGGGCAGAAGAGGGACAGAGAAAGAGAGAGAGAGAGAGACACACACACACACACACACACACACAGATAGAAAGATAAATGAAAGGAAAAAGAGATAAGAGAGAGAAACCGAGCGACATAGACACACACAGACAGATAGACAAAAAGAGAGACATAGAGAAACGAAGAGACAAAGAAGAGAGATGGCAAGAGAGAAAGAGAGAGAGAGAGAGAGACACACATGGAGAGACAGAGAACGCAGAGAGAGGGAGAGAAAGAGAGATAGAGATAAATAAAGAGAAAGAGAGACAGAGAGGGAGAGAGAGAGAGAGAGAGAGAGAGAGAGAGAGAGAAAGAGAGAGAGAGAGAGAAGAGAGAGAGAGAGAGAGAGAGAGAGAGAGAGTCAGAGAGAGAGAGTTCAGAGAGAGACAGAGAGAGAGTAGAGCAGGCAATGCCGTGTGTAATAATAAGGCCCATCCATTATAATCCGTATTAAATATATTATTATAGTGTGTTGTGCATGCATGGAGATTACACATCAGCTTATCCCTTAATAATAAGTGATGGGCGTGCGGCACACCAAGTCCGAACACTGAACACAAAGCAACACAATAGGTAGTAGTCGGGCTGCCAACAAGACAACACAGTGGATAATTTTATGACTAAAATCGTGTATTACGCATTTGGAAAATTCGTTGTTTTGTTGTTTTTGTTTTTTGGTTTTGTTTTTTTTTTTTTACGATTCAATAGTCTGATGTCACGCCGCCCGGCAACGGCGGTCATCTTGGTTCTAAACAAAGAAAATCATTACTTTTTATTTTTTTTATGCTGGCTAGAACTTTTAATATGCCTTGTGATCAGAATGTGTAAAAGTCAAAACATGATCAAATTTATGTGGGTTTTTTTTCCCTCTGGATACGCTTTTATCCTCGCCGGAGAAATATTTCATACGGCGTCCGCCATTGTTCCGATAGTTGAGAGCCAGTGTTACTAAGTTACCATGCGTCATTAGAAAGGAAGTGACGTTACGACTGTTGAAGAGTATTGACATGAAGATGGTTTGCGTGTATTGTGACATTGATCAGACAACGTGATGGTTTTATCCAAAAATAAAATTTGTTTCTCTACAAAAAAAAAAAATGCAAACAAAAACAAAAACAAAAAAAACATCGAACATAAACGCACGTGGGTGTGTGTCAACCTTCCGTTATCGAGTATGACAATGAGGTGGGAGTACTTGCATTGAGTCGATACCAGTTAGTGGTTCTTCTCATTATTTTGAATACAATAAATTCCTTAAAATTGATATGAACCATTTTCTGTTCTTAACATTGGGAAAGTATTTTAGAATAAGCGAGCGAAATATCTAAGAAAGTAAATACAGAACATATTTCTCCGTGCCCGCGGCTATCTGGTCTGTGGTATGACACTCGCTTTCGGATCGGAAGGTCCTGGGTTCGAGCCTCGCTCGGCGCATAGTTGAGTCCTTGGAGAAGGCTCTTTACTCACATTCTCTCACCGCACTCAGGTGTAAAATGAGTACCTGGCCGTTAACACGGTGTCTCTGTCCGAAAAAATTATAACATCGCCTAACAGGCGCCATGTCCCGTCCTAAATTAATGTTAAATCTTGCTGTTGGCCAGGGACCCCTTGTAAAGCGCTGAGTACATTTAGTGGATATTGCGCTATATAAAAGCTTTATTTATTTTAAATAAAAACTCTGCAGGGAGTTCCCT
>NC_088364.1:2977633-2981001 GCF_034508935.2 Berghia stephanieae
GGGCTACAGTCAGACGATGAGTTGCTATGGCTAAACTCAGACGATGAGTTGATAAGTACAGTCAGACGATGAGTTGCTAAGGTTACAGTCAGACGATGAGTTGCTAAGGTTACAGTCAGACGATGAGTTGCTAGGGCTACAGTCAGACGATGAGTTGCTAAGGTTACAGTCAGACGATGAGTTGCTAAGGCTACAGTCAGACGATGAGTTGCTAAGGTTACAGTCAGACGATGAGTTGCTAGGGCTACAGTCAGACGATGAGTTGCTATGGCTAAACTCAGACGATGAGTTGATAAGTACAGTCAGACGATGAGTTGCTAAGGCTGTAGTCAGACGATGGTTACTAAGGCTACAGACAAGCTAAGAGTTAACGAAGGATATGGTCAAGCTTTAGATTTTTGACCAATCAAGCAAGAAACGGAAATTGTGACACACCTTCAAACCCACTCGGACAAACATTGCTGGTTGGATATCAATGATAAAATGATTGAAATAGACGTCTCTCTTTATCTTGGTTATGGTTTGTAGACAGCCAGTTGGGTGAATAGTTCTCACAAGATTATCTCAATCAGACTATAAACGTTTCAGGCTACACATAGTTTTCTTTGTTGGTTCCATTGATCAAGAGGTAAAACAGTGGATATTTTACTTAGACACATACCGTCGATAGTAAAACCTGTGTAGTTTGCTATGTTTACCAATGACTGCCATTGTTTACATTACGAC
The DNA here is from genome assembly GCF_034508935.2 of Berghia stephanieae. NCBI lineage: Eukaryota > Metazoa > Mollusca > Gastropoda > Nudibranchia > Aeolidiidae > Berghia > Berghia stephanieae. Next base: position 2,978,360 of record NC_088364.1, read on the forward strand.
GACTGTCCGAGAGGCGTGGTTATCTACGTGTCTATTGATCAAGCGATATTATAACAGTAGGTCGTATTATATATAATTTCACACATTCCATCGAAAGCAATTATTTGTGAAGCTCGTTTCTCTGTGTCAAATCAATCCCATTGTCTACAGTCGGACAACTGTCCGAGGGGCGTGGTTATGTTCCCTTCCACTGGGTGTCTATGAAAGGGAGCTACGGACGGAGCGTCGCCATCGTTAACTTACAGCCTGACACTAGAACCGTAACCATCGTTACTTATAGCCTGACACTAGAACCGTAACCATCGTTAACTTACAGCCTGACACTAGAACCGTAACCATCGTTACTTATAGCCTGACACTGACCAAAAAATGACGTCAAAAGCCAAGTATTGGGCCACAAAAGAAAACAAATCGTGAGATATATTCAATAGTTCAACCAATGGAATCCCTTGTTCCCTTCTACTAACGACAACTCTCTAGACGGTGCAAAAAACTAATAAATGACGTCCTGGTAGGTTCTAGTGTCAGGTTATACGTTAACGATGGCTACGCTAGAACACACTAGGACTTCTAGTTTGACGTCATGTAATAGGTATGTGCACCGTCTAGTGAATTGTCTTTAGTAGTGCTCAAGGAAACAAGTGATTCCATTGGTTGAACAGTTGATTACAACTCGCGATTTGTTTTCTTTCGGGGCCAAAGACTTGTCTTTTGACGTCATATTTTGGCCAATGTCATGCTATTAGTTTGCGATGGCTACGGGTTTAGGAACTGAGTGAGTGACGGTATGTGATATTGTTGCTTTTGTTGTTGTTGTTTTTGTTGTTGTCGTCGTCGTCGTCGTCGTCGTCGTTCTTTGACTCTTGTCTAATGTTTCCAATTCCAGCAGATGGGAGTGGCACAGTGACCCCTGGAGGTTAGTCAGTCAATTAATGATAATGGCTATGATTGTCGATAGCTGAATTATTTTTAACCTACGCATTGGGAATAACAGGATAATATTATCGTGTAGTTATAATAGCAATTATCATTTATTGTTATGACAATACGCGTGCGTGCCTTTCTGTGTGAGTTGTATGCAGTTAGTTGGTGGCAGATGGCTTAGGTGTCAGACAAGTAAATAGATTGATAAATCGGCAGGAAATTGGTGGGTAGGTAGGTAGGTAGGTAGGTATGTTGTTCTGTATGAAGGAAAGTATATCGGTGGTTAGATAGATAATGATAGATAGATAGATAGATAGATAGATAGATAGATAGATAGATAGATAGATAGATAGATAGATAGATAGATAGATAGATAGATAGATAGATAGATAGATAGATAGAGAGAGAGAGAGAGAGAGATAGATAGATAGATAGATAGATAGATAGATAGATAGATAGATAGATAGATAGATAGATAGATAGATAGATAGATAGATAGATAGATAGATAGATAGATAGATAGATAGATAGATAGATAGATAGATAGATAGATAGATAGATAGATAGATAGATAGATAGATAGATAGATAGATAGATAGATAGATAGATAGATAGATAGATAGATAGATAGATAGATAGATAGATAGATAGATAGATAGAGATAGATAGATAGATAGATAGATAGATAGATAGATAGATAGATAGATAGATAGATAGATGGATGATAGATAGATAGATGGATGGATAGAGATAGATGGATGGATATAGATCGATGGATATAAGATATAAGATAGATGGATAGATGGATGGATAGATAAATAGATGGATGGATGGATGGATGGATGGATATATGGAATGATAGATAAGTCGGAATGAAAAACATAACAGCTCTAGGTCTTGGCACTAAGGAGCTCTGTTCTAGATAGAAGAGAGGGGAGAATAGAGTGAGAAGAGAGGAAGAGGGAGAGAGAGAGAGAGAGAGAGAGAGAGAGAGAGAGAGAGAGAGAGAGGACAGACAGAGAGGGGGGGGAGGAGTGGGGAGGAAGAGGAGAGAGTGGGAGAGCGATAGAGGAAGAGAGAGAGAGAGAGTGGGAGACAGGAAAAAATAGAGAGGGAGAAAAGAAAAAAAAAAGAGAGAGAGAGAGAGAGAGAGAGAGAGAATGGGAATGGGAAAGAGAGATAGTGGGAGAGGGGGAGGGGGAAGAGATAGCAAAAGAGAGAGTGTGAGAAAAAGAGAAGAAGAGAGAGAGAGAGAGAGAGAGAGAGAGAGAGAGAGGGAGAGAGAGAGAGGAGAGAGAGAGAGAGAGAGAGAGAGAGAGAGAAGGGTGGGGTACAAAGAGAGAAAGAGTGAGAGTCGGTGTGCGAGGAATAATGAGCAGCAGAGAGAACAAGAAAGGAGTACTCATGCTTCATTAGCCCTGATCATAATTGAACTTCGCGTGTGACTTACGTGACGCTTTGCCTTTACAGGTGTGTTGTGTGTTTCGTATCCGATAGCAGTACTCACCCAGTTAACTACACACCACGGTGGTAGCGCGTGCATAGTTGTTATGGATTGGGTAACGCTTTAAACATAATGAATGTGTTGGAAAAGAGCAAAGGGATGGTGTGGGTTTGCCCTTTATCAGACATGGAATTTGGTATTTATCTAATGGAGGGTTGGAATGTAATGGGGAGGAAGGCAGCGGAATGTGACTGTCGATGATGGAGACATTTCT
>NC_088364.1:2981101-2983601 GCF_034508935.2 Berghia stephanieae
TTGCACACATATGTAATGGCTTATGATCGCATAGTGTGTGTTTTTGATAGATAGTAATATTATCCTTTGCGTTGTGTTGTAGATGTTAAATGACGAAAGAGTTCAAGGGCCGTGATGATAATTGAATGCACAACACCAAAACATTCAAATAAAAGTCCAGATTCCAAGTTTCATTTCTTACAGTTTATTTGTTTGTGATAAATTCAAAATCCAAATCATGATAAATTCCAAATCCAAATCAAATAGCATTGTCATAATTCAATCAGTTTCATAAATTCCAAATCCGTAAAATCAGTCCACATGTAAAGTCAGTTTGCCTAAGTAAACCATTTTCAATATACGTGGAATATTTCTAAGTCCGTAAAAGCAAATAAATGATGGTGAGCACAAAAGGTTTAATGTGTGCAGCTCATGGTCAAGTTGAATGCAGAATCAAAAGGTAGAATAATCCCGTTTTCCTCGAAACATCCTCTTTTATCCCTATCAAAATTTTACCCACAGTTCCATTGTTTCCACGCCCCCTTGCAGTTTTGACAGTTCCCTGTCAGTCTATAATCCAACCCCTAAGAGTAAGACCAAATCATAATCAAACCTGAAACGTCAATTCCTACATATTGATGTTAAACCCCGCCTTTTATGATATAACATTATTTTGATAAATGCCCCTTTCACCTGTTTCAACCCCCCTAAACCAATTTAAGAATGATTGATTAAATAGTACTCAACATGATAACCTGTCCAGTAACTTTGACATAAAAACTGCCCAAACCTATCATGCATGGACCAAGTTTAACTGATATGCCTGCATTATGTACTCACTAAACCCATTTGCTGATATATAATTGACAGTTTGCACCAAATGTCTTAGATAACCTTTTGCATAGGCTTACTCTCTTACACCAAGGATTTAGGAACCAGGTTTGACGTCACGATTTTTCTTCGCCTTTAACAAGTATCTGGGTCCCGTATCTTTGCTCACAACCCCCCCCCCCCCCCGCCCCAAAAAAAAAAAAATACAAAACAAACTTTAAAATAAACACAAACAAACACATAGAAAGGTATTCCGTCCATTTGTTTTTAAAAAGCTGTAATGTAATGAAATGTAATGTGTGTGTGTGTGTGTGTGTGTGTGTGTGTGTGTGTATGTGTGTGCATGGCGGTGTATGTCGTGGTGGGGTACACAGTGTACAATGTGTGTGTGTGTGTGTGTGTGTGTGTGTCTGTGATGTGGCGGGAATGGCTGATTGGCGGCGACCAGATCATTGACCCCTATCCGTTCTAGAACTCATTAAGATGATTGTGTTTACTCAAGTAGTGGCTGTCTTATTTTTTTTTTTTTTTTGGGGGGGGGGGGGGGGGGGGGGTTATTATTCAGCTTTGTTCGGATTTTACTTGAATGTCAATATATACTGATATTTCACACCACTCCCGACTCTCTATCGTCCTCCTCCTCCTCCTCCTCCTCCTCCTCCTTCTTCTTCTTCTTCTTCTTCTTCTTCTTCTTCTTCTTCTTCTTCTTCTTCTCTTCTTCTTCTTCTTCTTCTTCTTCTTCTTCTTCTTCTTCTTCTTCTTCTTCTTCTTCTTCTTCTTCTTCTTCTTCTTCTTCTTCTTCTTCTTCCAAAAAGCACACACACACACACACACAAAAACGAAACAAAGGAAAAAAAAAACAACAACAAAAAAACAACAAACAAACAAACTAACCAAAATTTAAAAAAAAAAAACTAAACAAAAAACAAAAACGTACCGAAAAGAATAATCCCCCAAAACCGTGAGCTTTTATATAGCGCAATATTCACTTATAGTGTTCAAAGCGCTTTACAAAGGAACACGTAACATGTACAACGACACATGACGCCTGTTAGGCGATATTAGATTTTTTTCCCCCGACTGAGACTACGCTATTAATGGCCAGGTACTCATTTTACATCTGAGTACGTTGAGAGAATGTGCATAAAGAGTCTTTTCCAAGGACTCAAACTATGCGCCGAGCGAGGCTCGAACCCAGGACCTTCCGATCCGAAAGCGAGTGCCATACCACTAAGACCACATAGCCGCACGTTAACAATGGCTACAATGAATCCTAGACGCATTCAAAAAGAAACTGAAATTCACCTTTTTCGGTCATGTCTCGGTGAGCGGCTACTCCAATGAATGATTAATGACTTATTATTATTTTAAAATTTTTGTTTGTGATTGTGTGTGTGTGTATTTGTGTGTGTGTGTGTGTGTGTGTGTGTGTGTGTGTGCGCGCGCGTGTAAGTGTTTGTGAGTGGAATCACGCTGAGCATGGCTGTATTGATATTTTTGATATATATGTACACGTCATTGTAATGCGCCCAGAGCCTGACTTATATAGCGGGGAAAGCTGCTCTTAACAAATGTGTACTATTATTATTATTATTATTATTATTATTATTATTATTATTATTATTATTATCATTATTATTATTATTATTATTATCATTATTATTATCATTATTATTATTATTATTATTAT
>NC_088364.1:2988601-2991101 GCF_034508935.2 Berghia stephanieae
TTGCCTTATTTCTGATTTTCTGGAATAGCAAAAGAGGGAGAGAAAAACCCAACTCAACAACAACAGATACAACTACAACAATATCACGATAAACAACAAAAATCACAGCGGTAGCGTCAAGAAAAATCACAGCGGTAATGTCAAGAAAAATCAGCGGTAACGTCAACAAAAATCACAGCGGTAACGTCAAGAAAAATCACAGCGGTAACGTCAAGAAAAATCACAGAGGTAACGTCAAGAAAAATCACAGCGGTAACGTCAAGAAAAATCACAGCGGTAACGTCAACAAAAATCACAGCGGTAACGTCAACAAAAATCACAGCGGTAACGTCAAGAAAAATCACAGCGGTAACGTCAACAAAAATCACAGATATACAATAGGTAAATATGTTATAGCCACTGATATCGGCTGACAACAGTCTCAGCACACAGCCCTTCGTAAACTTATATAGCCTGACCGTAGCCATCGGTAACTTATAGCCTGACACTGACCGTAGCCATCGTTAACTCAAGGCCTGATACTGTAGCCATCGTTAACTTGTAGCCTGACATTGACCTTAGCCATCGTAAATTTATAGCCTGACACTGACCGTAGCCATCGTTAACTTATAGCCTGACACTGACCGTAGCTAGCCATCGTGAACTTATAGCCTGACACTGACCGTAGCCATCGTTAACTTATAGACTGACACTGACCTTAGCCATCGTAAACTTATAGCCTGACACTGACGGTAGCCATCGTTAACTTATAGCCTGACACTGACCGTAGCCATTGTTAACTTATAGCCTGACACTGACCTTAGCCATCGTTAACTTATAGCCTGACACTGACCGTAGCCATCGTTAACTTATAGCCTGACACTGACCGTAGCCATTGTTAACTTATAGCCTGACACTGACCGTAGCCATCGTTAACTTATAGCTTGACACCGACCGTAGCCATCGTTAACTTATAGCCTGACACTGACCGTAGCCATTGTTAACTTATAGACTGACACTGACCTTAGCCATCGTAAACTTATAGCCTGGCACTGACCGTAGCCATCGTTAACTTATAGCCCGACACTGACCGTAGCCATCGTTAACTTATAGCCCGACACTGACCGTAGCCATCGTTAACTTATAGCCCGACACTGACCGTAGGCATCGTGAACTTATAGCCTGACACTGACGGTAATAATATAATAATAAAATACACATTTATATAGCGCTCATTCTCGTGTAAAACACAAGCTCTGGGCACTTTACAATATAAATATCAATTTTAAGTGAAAAAATAAAAAAATAAAATAATAACAACAATAACAATTCATAGCCAAATCAAGGATCATATAAGTCAAGAAAACACAAATACAGTAAAAATGTGTCTTGAGATTCTTTTTAAAAGTAGTAAAGACTTGCACTCCTCAGACCACGTGGTAGTTCATTCCAAATCTTGGGCCGAAACAAGCAAACGATCTATCACCAAATTTTGTTCTTGATCTTTTTCTCGAAATTTCGTTTGGTCATTACATGATCTTAAAGTGTAATTTTCAAATTTACACATGACCACGTGATCTGTGAGATATGCCGGTGCTATACCAGCCAAACACTTATAAACAAGACACGCTGCTTTGTAATATGTGCGCTTTTCAATGGGCAACCAGTGGAGAGAGGCCAACAAAGGGTTGCATGATCAAATTTTTTTTTGCCAAAAACTAATCTTGCTGCACTGTTTTGCAGTAGTTGCAATTGTTTAATAGAAGCCTGAGGCAAGTTGACAAGCAGCGGTAGCCATCGTTAACTTATAGCCTGACACTGACCTTAGGCATCGTGAACTTATAGCCTGACACTGACCGTAGCCATCGTTAATTCATAGCCTGACACTGACCGTAGCCATCGTTAACTTATAACCTGACATTGACCTTAGGCATCGTAAACTTATAGCCTGACACTACCGTAGCCATCGTGAACTTATAACCTGACATTGACCAAAAAATGACGTCAAAAGACAATTCTTTGGCCACAAAAGAAAACAAATCGTGAATTGTATTCAATACTTCAACCAATGGAATCACTTGTTTTCTTGAGCTCTACTAACGACAACTCACCAGGTGCTACACAAACCTAAAAAAAAAAATTACGTCAAACTATAAGTCTTAGAGGGTTCTAGTGTCAGGCAAAAGTTAAGGACGGCTACGATCAGCCTCAATGTTGATGTCAAATAACTTTTTATATACATATGACGTCAGTGCACACATTATTAACTCTTCAACAGTCGTAACGTCACTTCCTTCCTAATGACGCATGGTAACTTAGTAACACTGGCTCTAAACTATCGGAACAATGGCGGACGCCGGTATGAAATATGTCTCCGCCGAGCATAAAGGATATCCAGAGGAAAAAAACCCCCATAAGTTGGATCATGTTTTGACTTTTACACATTCTGATCACAAGGCATATGAAAAGTTCTAGCCAGCATGAAAAATAAAAAGTAAGGATTTTCTTTGTTTAGAACCAA
>NC_088364.1:3006101-3008601 GCF_034508935.2 Berghia stephanieae
GAACATAAATAAAAACAACAACAACAGTAACAACAACAACAGTAACAACAGCAGCAACAACAACACCAACAACAACAACATCATTAACAACAACAACAATAGTAACAACAATAACAACAACGACAGTTAAAATAACAGCAACAACAATAACAACAACAACGAAACACCTATGAATCCAAACAAACCAATAAAGAAAATAAACAACATCCAACGTCCTCAATCCTAACGTGATTACAAGGAATTTACCCAATGGAAACCGTACGGTGCTCTTATTGGCTAACCAACCAGCGGCCTCGATGAAAAAATATCCGCCATTTTGATGTTGGCTGGGAATCGCGTTACTATAGTAAACAAGCGCTGATCGGCCGTTCATGAAAACAAGTTGCTGCTCGCTCGTTTAACTCAAAATTATTCAAAACGATCTCTCTAAAATGATATAAATGTGACTTCTTAAGGTTTTCTTCACGGTCAAAACCACACAACATTCTATTAATGATTACGTCCGAGGCAAAAAGGAATATTGACAGGTCGACCGAGAGTTGAACTCGTGAGACGACAAACATCAAAAGCGAAGTGTAGCGAGAGTCAAGCTATTGTTTGTCTTGTCCTATTCTATATAGAGAAAAGGATAAATAGTATAGCCTCGTGTGTGAGTGGTTGCGTGTCATAGTCTTGTTTTTAAATTGTTTCTGTTGTTTATGTGTGTAGTGATGACTCTCTCACACTCAATTTCAATGCCGAAAGAGGAATTCCCGCACACAAGAAAGGGGAATTGGGGTGGTATTTGGCATACATATTGTATAATATCTAGTTCTAAATAGATAACTGATTAGAATTATATTATGATATATAAACACAATGCCAAATACAATTCCGAAGTTTCCTTATTTCAAATGAAGTAAAGCTCCAAAACCTAATGGTAGTGATTGTAGTACTGAGTGTTAGTGAGGTGATGTGGTGTTGGTGGTGGTTGTAGTTGTAGTAGTAATAGTGATGATGATGTGGTGGTGGTGATGATTGTAGTTGTAGTAGTAGTGGTAGTGATGACGATGTGGTGGTGGTTGTAGTAGTAGTGGTAATGGTAATGATATGGTGGTGGTGGTGGTTGTAGTAGTAGTGGTAATGGTAATGATATGGTGGTGGTTGTAGTAGTAGTGGTCGTGATGACGATGTGGTTGTGGTGGTTGTAGTAGTAGTGGTAGTGATGCTATTGTGGTGGTGGTTATAGTAGTTGAGGTAGTGATGTGGTGGTGGTTGTAGTAGTAGTGGTGGTGGTGGTTGTGGTAGTAGTGGTAATGATGATGATATGGTGGTGGTGGTTGCAGTAGTAGTGGTAGTGATGACGATGTGGTTGTGGTAGTGATGATGATGTGCTGGTGGTGGTGTAGTAGTAGTGGTAGTGATAATGATGTGGGGCTGGTGGTTGTAGTAGTAGTGTTAGTGATGATATTGTGGTGGTGGTTGTAGTAGTAGATGATGTGGTGGTTGGAAAACACATTACAGGTTATTATAATACATGATTACACACATTCTCTAACTTCATTTTTTGACAGCTTCGTTGTGCCATAAATATACGCAACAGTTCGGAAACATTTTATTGTGGATTTTGATATTGTTTGTTGTTTTTCTTGTGTCGTTATGTTGACATAGATACCGAATGAATGGTAATTACTACATTCTCAGCCAACAACAAAATGGCGCTGAATGCTTTCATTGGTGGACACTTTTTAGGCTTCGTACGTATTCTCATTCGTTTAATTCTATGCGTGATTATCAATGCGAGGACAGATTGCAGGTTGGTGTGTTCAACCTGGTCACAGTTGGTTCAACATGAACATCAAAATGTTAAAATAAGAGACGATCCAAATCTTTCTTTGATGAGTTTATCTTATATATCTATAGATAGTATGCACTTGGCTAAGAAGCTCATAGCATTGCCATCCGGAAGTAAAACGAACCAACACACAAAACTATGTGTACCATGAACTTTTGTAGTCTGGTTAATACAGTTTAGTGAGAATCACTCACAAACGCGGATGGCAAAATACAATAACAAGGGCTTGAGTGACGTCATCTTCATTCTATCTATAGATAGAATGCGCTTGGTCAAGGAGTTCACAACATTGCCATCCGGAAGTATAACGGACCAACACACAAACTCTGTGTAACCATGAACTTTTATAGTCTGGTTAATACAGTTTAGTGAGAACAACTCACAAACGCGGATGGCAAAAACAATAACAAAGGCCTGAGTGACGTCATCTGCATACTATCTATACATTCCGTCGTAGCGTCCCTTACTTACTTACTTACTTACTTACTTATCCGAACCAGCGACCACCTGAGCTCTCGCCCGTCGGTCTGTGCCATGACGTAGAAGTTAGACGTCTTTTGTAGTTGTTCCAGGTGACTATAAAGTGTGTTACTGATGCTTGGATTTGGCACAGCCACTGATCACTGGGCAGGGGCTATGTAGTTTCATGGTATGACACTCGCTTTC
>NC_088364.1:3026101-3031101 GCF_034508935.2 Berghia stephanieae
CATCATCATCATCATCTATCATCATCATCATCATCATCATCATCATCATCATCATCATCATCATCATCATCATCATCATTATTATTATCACCATCTTCTTCTTCTTCTTCTTCTTCTTCTTCTTTCTTCTTCTTCTTTTCTTCTTCTTCTTCTTCTCTTCTTCTTCTTCTTCTTCTTCTTTTCTTCTTCTTCTTCTTCTTCTTCTTCTTCTTCTTCTTCTCTTCTTCTTCTTCTTCTTTCTTCTTCTTCTTCTTCTTCTTCTTCTTTTCTTCTTCTTCTTCTTCTTCTTCTTCTTCTCTTCTTTCTTCTTCTTCTCCTTCTTCTTCTTCTTCTCTTCTTCTTCTCTCTTCTTCTTCTTCTTCTTCCTTCTTCTCTTCTTCTTCTTCTTCTTCTCTCCTTCTTCTTCTTCTTCTTCTTCTTCTTCTTCTTCTTCTCTTCTTCTTCTTCTTCTTCTTCTTCTTCTTCTCTCTTCTTCTTCTTCTTCTTCTTCTTCTTCTTCTTCTTCTTCTTCTTCTTCTTCTTCTTCTTCTTCTTCTTCTTCTCTTCTTCTTCTTCTTCTTCTTCTTCTCTTCTCTTCTTCTTCTTCTCTCTTTTCTTCTTCTTCTTCTTTCTTCTTCTTCTTCTTCTTTCTTCTTCTTCTTCTTCTTCCTCTTTCTTCTTCTTCTTCTCTTCTTCTTCTTCTTCTTCTTCTTCTTCTTCTTCTTCTCTTCTTCTTCTTCTTCTTCTTCTTCTTCTTCTTCTTCTTCTCTCTTCTTCTTCTTCTTTCTTCTTCTTCTTTCTTTCTTCTTCTTCTTCTTCTTCTTCTCTTCTTTCTTCTTCTTCTTCTTCTTTCTTCTTCTTCTTCTTCTTTCTTCTTCTTCTTCTTCTTCTTCTTCTTCTTCCTTTCTTCTTCTTCTTCTTCTTCTTCTCCTTCTTCTTCTCTTCTTCTCTCTCCTTCTCCTTCTCCTTCTTCTCCTCTCTCTCCTCCCCCTTCCATCATCTATCCACTCTTCCACCTCCCCATATCATTCAATTGACAGGTGTTAAGTGATCTTTTATCTTTCTCACTCCACCCCCCAAAAACAAACAAACAAACAAACAAACAAAACAAAACAAACAACCAAAAAAAAAACAAAACAAAACAAACAAATTAATAAATTTTAAAAAACGTGCCACCCCCCCCCCCCCCCCCTTCCCCTCCCTCCTCATTGCACATGTGACCGTGTACGAGACCGGGAACAAACATGCCGGTTATGCGTTTTGCAATTACACGGTTCATTAAACCGGAAAATTATCACATTTACGGTCACGAATTGTCATAGTCATAGAGGAATATTAATTGTCATTGTTTCCGTTATGATGATAAAATTGTCGTTATTACCAGCTGCTTTGAAGTCATGATATAATTGTGTTGTTTTTTTTTTTTTTTTTTTTTTTTTTTTTTTTTTAACGCTGTATGCTACCTTTTTTTTTAACGCTAGAAATTCTGTTTTGTCAATATCTGTCAGAATAGATTGAAGCATGTTGTATAGTTATGAGACTTATAATCCTGACTGGCAAAGCAAAGCAAAGCAAAATCGCTTAAAAACAAACAAACAAATAAATTAAAAAAAAAACAGCAAAAAAAACAAAAAAAAAAAAACAACAAAAAACCCCAAAATCACAAAAACAAAACAAAACATCGCCTATTTATAGCTGGCGGCGTAAAACATTAAGGAACGTTACATTTTTTGTGTGTGCGGCTATGTGGTCTAGTGGCATGACACTCGCTCTCGGATCGGAAGGTCCTGGGTTCGAGCCTCGCTCGTCGCATAGTTGAGTCCTCGGAGAAGGCTCTTTACCCAAATTATCTCGCCGGACTCAGGTGTAAAATGAGTATCTCGCCGTTAACAGCGTTGTCTCTGTCCGAAAAAATTGTAATATCATCTAACAGGCGTTATGTACCGTCCTACATGTAAAATGTTGCTGTTGTTCAGGGACCCCCTCTGTAAAGCGCTTTGAGCACGTTTAGTGGATATTGCGGTATATGGAATCTCATTCAATTAAATTAATTAATAATTCAGTTAATTCGATTTCACCAGCGATGTTATCTATACGCCAGCTTGTCTCGTCTCTTTCAAGGGACTATGGATTAGCCGTCCATCGCGTTGCCTCTATTATTATAGTATTATAAGCACAGCTGTCTGTTCAGTGAAGCGGGGATGATTTGATCAACTCAAAAGCTGTATCATTCAAGTGTTGAATGAAATTTGAACTCAATTTCTACCGTCTTAACTCTCTCATTACCAGCCATTTTCAGAATGTTCCCCAAAAACTTCACACCCAAATAGATTTTTTATCACTAAAACACAATAGCAGTAAAGTTCTTGCCATACATCATTTCTTTAGAAAAACATGCTCTACAACACACTGTGTTCATTTTCTTTAAATGTTATGATGTACAAAAGAAGTTTGAATAAGAATAATGTTGGTTGTATCGTAACGAATGTGACGATTTTCCTATAGTTGGTAAAGAGAGGGTTAATAGACAATACATTTTTCGACTCCGTAAGAGAACTCTCTGCAGAGAGAAATAATTTCTGTATTTAATATCTTGTATATTTTATTCACTTATCGTAGAATTATTTCCTAAAGTAAAATGATTAACATCAATTTTAAGGAATTTATTGTATTCAAAATAATGAGAAGAACCACTAACTGGTATCGACTCAATGCAAGTACTCCCACCTCATTGTCATACTCGATAACCGGAAGAATGACACACGTGCTAGAAACGATGGCGTCTGTTCTCGATGGGATTTGATGATTTTCCGGTAGAATCATCACGATGTCTAATCAGTCTCATAATACACGCAAGCCATCTTGATGTCAGATTTAACCCTCTCCTTACCACCACCTACAGCAACATCGTCAAATTTGGAACGATACAATATACATTTTTTTCCTACTCAGATTTATTTGGTACATCACAAACTTTGAAGAGTGATCTTTGTTTGATTAATAAGAACATCAAGTTGTTTTACAGAGAGATTGTTTGAGTTTTAATAATCTATGTTTCTTCTGGGAAAGCCTGCTGCCATTTTTGGAAAATACTGAAAATGATCTGTAAGGAGAAGGTTAAACACCATGCAATATTTGGTGACGATTGGCCTAGTGGTTTGAGAGACTACGTGTTACAATCAATATACAAAATGCCAAATATAATATAGCAAAATAGTTATTGTCAGACACTCGCACCATTTAATAAAGACCAACCCAGATCCGACAAAAAGAAAAGAAAATAAAAAAAAATTAAAAAAAAACAATAAAAAACAAACAAAAACAAACAAACCCATCAAAATGAAAGAAAAAATAATTTAAAAACTCAGGAAAAAGTACAACCCCCCCCCCCCCTCCTCCAAGAAAAACTAAAAAGACAAAAGCAAAAAACAAAATACAAAACAGACTTTAACTTTGGGCAGAAATAATTTATTTCTTACATACATCGGCGATAGACCACAAGTTCTCGAAAAGTCTCCATTGAGACAAGACTTCGAAGTCTCGGGTTTAAAACCTATTGGCAATAGAGGATTGCATGGTGGTGGTGGGGGGAGGTAATCTTAATATCTTAATTAATTTATTAAAACGTAAAATTAAAGTTTTCTGGCTAAAATCTTTTTTTTTTTATCGGTTCTTTTATTGTTCATCAGAATTCTTCCTGCCTTGTGTTGTGGGCCGCCACTGCAAGATTGCTGATAAAGCTATTATCTGTTTTGCTTGGCTTGTCTGATATTTATTTTTTTAATTTTAACATCAAAAACGGGAAATTTAGAGCGTGAGAAAAAGGCCAGATATTTTATTTTTATTCGAAAAAAATATTTAATTTAAAAAGTAGAAAAAAAATACCCTCGAAGGTTAAGGGAGAGAGAGAGAGAGAGAGAGAGAGAGAGAGAGAGAGAGAGAGAGAGAGAGAGAGAGAGATAGATAGAGAGAGAGAGATAGATAGATAGAGAGAGAGAGAAAGAGAGAGACAGAGAGAGACAGAGAGAGAGAAAGAGAAAGAGAGACAAAGAGAGACAAAGAGAGAGAGAAAGAGAGAGACAGAGAGAGATTGAGAGAGAAAGAGAGAGAAAGAGAGAGAGAGAGAGAAAGAGAGAGAAAGAAAGAGAGAGAGAGAGAAAGAGAGACAGACAGAGAGAGAAAGATAGAGAGACAGAGAGAGAGAGGAAGAGAAAGAGAGAGGGAGAGACAGAGAGACAGAGAGAGACACAGAGAGAGAGAGAAAGAAAGAGAGAGAGAGAGAGAGAGAATGAGAAGGAGAGAGAAAGAGAGAGGGAGAGATAAAGAGAGAGATTGATAGATAGATAGAGAGAGAGAAAGAGAGAGATAGATAGATAGATAGATAGATAGATAGAGAGAGAGAGAGAGAGAGAGAGAGAGAGAGAGAGAGAGAGAGAGAATTCGTAGTACGGCTGTGAGCTAACCAGGTTAAAACAAGCAGTGGCGTCACGTGGTTTTAGAGAAAGAAAGAGAGAGAGTGAGAAGGAGAGAGAAAGAGAGGGAGAGATAAAGAGAGAGATAGATAGATAGATAGATAGATAGATAGATAGATAGATAGAGAGAGAGAGAGAGAGAGAGAGAGAGAAAGAGAGAGAGAGAGAGAGAGAGAGAGGGAATTCGTAGTACGGCTGTGAGCTAACACTTAACACGTGAAAACAAGCAGTGGCGTCACGTGGTTTTAGTTATGCGATGTTGGCAATGATAGGGCAGATACGACGGCTGTGTTTATTTAGTTAGATTTAAGTACACCGGCGTCGACTGAAATGCCAACCACATTGTAGCAAAATAGATGAGATTTCGTTTTCCAAAACGCGCGTGAAGATGCTGAAATAGGGACTGACGGATTGAAATCATTTCATTTCATTTATGTCGTCAGTGGCCGAGCCAAGGTTGCCAGTTTAACTTTTCAACAACAAAAAAAAAATGCCAAATAAGTTGCAGGAAAATGCTAAATTTAATGAATAAAATGCTTAACTTTTGCA
>NC_088364.1:3036101-3041101 GCF_034508935.2 Berghia stephanieae
TTAAAGCAGCGCCACCTTTCTCAGCTTCATCTGTCCAAGTTCTTATCCCTTTCAAATACGTTATTCTTTGTCTTCCTCTTATTCTTTTTCCATTCATCTTTCCAGTCAAGGCGAGTATTTCCAAACCAGGGTGGCGGATAATGTGTCCTAAAAATTCCATTTGGCGTTTGATGATTTTTGTTATCAGTGATCTTTTTCTGTTTGCCATTTCTAAAATTTCTTCATTTCTTTTCCTTTCCATCCATGACACCCTCATCATTCTTCTGTAAAACCACATTTCCACTGCCTCCAGTCTTTTAACCATGGTCTTGTTTATGGTCCAGCTCTCACAACCATATAGCAGCACAGACAGTACATAGCAATCCAGGACTTTGATTTTTGTTTTCATGCTAATATTCCTGTTTTTCATAATTGTATGCAGCTGGTTGAATGCATTCTTCGCCATACCTATTCTTTTCTTTATTTCACAATCTGATTTTCCATTGGATGTTACATTGAAGCCTAAATATTTGAAACATTCAACTTGTTGTATTGTTTGTCCTCTGCTTGTTATTACACAGGCTGGTGGGTTATTATTTTTAGATACCGTCATACATTCTGTTTTAGATATATTCAGTTCCAGTCCCATATTTTCACTACTCCTGACTACAACATCCAGTAATTCTTGTAGTTCATGTTCAGATTCTGCCAGTAGAACCGTATCATCTGCATACCTCAGATTTGTTACATTCTTTCCTCCAATACACACCCCCTTCTTATGTTCGATATCTCTTAATATCATTTCACTATAGAGGTTGAATAAATCTGGAGACAAAACACACCCCTGCCTAACTCCTCTTCTAATAGGTGTAAAACTGCTTAGTTCGTTGTCAACACGCATTGCTGCTTCTTGTTCCCAGTACAAATTCCGTAATATTCTTAAATCTTTACCATCAATGTCCAAGGATGATAGAATTTTGAATAGTTTTTCGTGTTGTGCTTTATCAAAGGCTTTTGAATAGTCGATGAAACACATATACAGATCTTTATTTACTTCAATACATCTTTCCATCAGCATTGATAATGTGAATATTCACACACATACATACAGGTGTTAATTGCATTACCGTTACCTAACACCAACGTCAAAGTGCCGAGTCCACCTTGAGTGGAGACAAAGGTCGGAAACCGCAAACACACGAACACAGACGTGTTGCATAACACGGTCATCGGAGATGTGGATCACGTGACACTTATCTAAATATAACGTCACACATTCATCCATTCATTCCTACATCCATCTATCCATCCATCCATCCATCCCTCCATCCATCCATTCCTCCATCGATCCATCCATCCATCCATTCCTCCATCCACCCATCCAACCATCTATCCATCCATCCATCCATCCATTCATTCATCCATCCATCCATCCACCCATCCATACATCCCACCTATCTATCTTCCTATCTGTCTGTCTCTCTGTCTGTCTGTCTATCTACCTATCTATCTATCTATATATCTATCTATCTATCATCTATCTATCTATCTATCTATCTATCTATCTATCTATCTATCTGTCTTCTGTCTTCTATCTATCTATCTATCTATCTATCTATATATCTATCTATCTATCTATCTATCTATCTATCTATCTATCTATCTATCTATCTATCTATCTATCTATCTATCTATCTATCTATCTATCTATCTATCTATCTATCTATCTATCTATCTATCTATCTATCTATCTATTCTATCTATCTATCTATCTATCTATCTATCTATCTATCTATCTATCTATCTATCTATCTATCTATCTATCTATCTATCTATCTATCTATCTATCTATCTATCTATCTATCTATCTATCTATCTATCTATCTATCTATCTATCTATCTATCTATCTATCTATCTATCTATCTATCTATCTATCTATCTATCTATCTATCTATCTATCTATCTATCTATCTATCTATCTGCCTGCCTGCCTGCCTGCCTGCCTGCCTGCCTGCCTGCCTGCCTGCCTGCCTGCCTGCCTGCCTGCCTGCCTGCCTGCCTGCCTGCCTGCTTGCCTGCCTGCCTGCCTGCCTGTCTGTCTGTCTGTCTGTCTGTCTGTCTGTCTGTCTGTCTATCTATCTATCTATCTCTCCCACGAGCTTGCTACCTTATATCCACGTCTATTACTCCCCTGCATTTCTCTCCCCCCCCCCCCCTCTCTCTCTCTCTCTTCTCTCTCTCTTTCTCTCTCTCTCTCTCTCTCTCTCTCTCTCTCTCTCTCTCTCTCTCGTCATGTTTTTGAACGTGTGTTTAATTGTGCATGTGTGTGTGTATATATGTGCGTATGTGTATATGCGTGTGTGTATGTATGTGTGTGTTGCTACACCTAAATGCTTACAAGGTGTCCCAAATAGAACATGACGGTGTATTATTCCAGGTAGTCTCCCTCACCTGACCAGGTATCATATGATGAAATACCACGACTCTCATTATAGGTAATACCTATGCACTAATGTCCTTATGATGACCTTTGATGAACTCCACAGAGATGGCAGCGGCGGCACCTAGCGGTTACTCGACAATAATATTATGAAGATCTCTCACTCCCGAACAAATTCCATCGGCTCTTCTCAGTGGCGTTGCTTGCTTGCAGTATAAGGTGGTCCCAGAACCAGAAGAAAATGACTTAAAACTTGCTATATTTGTAAATACAAAAGATAGAAAAAAAAAATTAAAGGAAAGACGTACTTAAATAAATAAGAGGCGGTATATACAATTTCTGTTTTATTTTATTTTAAGATGCTGTAATCCATTTTCAAAAAATGGATGCGGTCCCAGGCACCAAATCCACCAATACAGCCACGCCCCTGGTTCTCCTCATGAACGGTTCTGGAGCAGCGTCTGAGCGCGTCATCGCATGGTGTACCTACTACCTACCGTTCGTGGCCTTCTCTGCGCACCAATCCACCCGAGTCTTGTTCCATAGGCGAGACAATAGGGAATGACATTACCGGAAGAGTCTCTTCTTCTAGGTTCCATGCCTGGTCCAGGCTTCGGATACTGCATGAATTATCTCTCTCCATTCCTCCCTGTCTCTTGCTTTTTCAAACAGCTCTTGGATTGTTAGGTTGGTGAAGCCCTTCAGTTGGTCTATGAGTGTTTTTCTTTGTCTCCCCCGGGCGCGTTTACCAGGTATTTTTCCACAACTTGCCAGGTATTCCTTCTTATCTTTCCTTACTATGTGTCCGAAAAAGGATAGTTGTCGATCCACTATTAAGGGCATTAGTTTCCTTTGTTGGTATGTTTGTTTTAGCACTTCTTCGTTCGTTTTGTGTGCAGTATACGATATTCTCTGCATCCTTCTCAAGCACCACATTTCAAAAGCTTCAATGTTCTTTTGTGTTTCTGCATTTGTAGTCCAGCTTTCGCATCCGTATAACAAGATTGGCCACACGTAGCACTTCAAGACTCGGAATCTAATCCCGAACGACATCTGTTTGTTTTTCAAAATGTTTCCCAGGTCCATGAAGGCCTGTTTGGCTTGAGTTATTCTTGCTCGTATGTCTCGGTTACATCTTCCATCTGTTGTCACTATTGAACCTAGGTACTTAAAACTTTCTACGTTGGTAAGTTGCTCGCCGTGAATCGTTATATTGCAGGTGTTGTTGTTTTCGGGGTTTTTCTGTATTACCATGCATTCCGTTTTGGTGATATTCACTTCCATTCCCTTGGCTTCACTATCTACTACCACTTTGTCAACAATCTTTTGAAGTTGGATTTCTGATGTTGCAATGAGTACCGTATCGTCTGCGTATCTTATATTATTTATGTTGTGACCTCCCACTTTTATTCCCTCCATATTATTTATGCCCCTCATGATTGTTTCTTGGTATAGATTAAACAGATCTGGTGAGGCAACACACCCTTGACGGACTCCTTTCTTAATAGGAATGGAATTTCCTGTAGAGTTTCCGATTTTGATAGATGCCTGCTGGGTGTAGTATAATGTTTGCATGAGTCTGAGGTCTTTCTCATCAGCGCCAATGGAGTGCAGTTGTTTTAGTATTTCTTCGTGGCGTACTCTATCAAAAGCTTTTTTGTAGTCGACAAAACAGAGGTATAGTGGGGTCTGAACCTGTATAGCTCTTTCACTTAAAACACGGAGGAGGTATATTGCGTTCCTTGTCCCTCTGTCAGGTTGGAATCCATATTGTTCTTCTGCGATTTCGGGGTTAATCTTATTCCTTAGCCTGTTGATAATTATACGCAACAGTATTTTGTTGATGTGGCTTATTAAACTTATAGTTCTAAAATTTTCGCATCTGACTGCACCTGCTTTCTTTGGTATTGCTATGAAAATAGAGTTACAGAGATCTTCTGGAATTTTCCCAGTATTGTATATATTGTTGAATAATATGTGAAGTTCATCAATTGCTAGATCTCCTAGGCTTTTTAATACCTCTACAGATATTTCATCAGGGCCTGTTGCTTTACCATCCCTCATTCGTTCCATGGCATGTTCAATTTCACTTTTGGTGATGTTTGGACCGCTTAATGGTTCTTTGAATTTCAGTGGTGGTTCATTTCTATTTGGATCATTGTACAGTTCGCCTATGTATTCTACCCATCGGCTTTCTATATGTTGTTCTTCAAATAGCAGATCCCCTTGTTTGTTTTGGATACAACTTCCTGCTGCTTTGCTTTTCCTTTTCCCTGATAGTTCTTTTATTCTTTGGTGAGCTTGTTGGGGGTTGGGTTTGTATTCTCTTTCGATTTCGCAGCATTTCCAGTCTAGATAGTTCTCGTGTGCCTCGATGCATTTGGATTTAATGTGGTTGTTCAATGTTTGGTATTCTGCAGACCCTCTGTTGCATTTTCGTCTTTCTTCAAATAGGTTTAGAATTTCATTTGTCATCCATTCCTTTTTGCTGTTTATTTGAGCTATTGGTAAATGTTTTTCTGCAGTTGCTTTGACACACTTTTGGAATATATCAAATTGTCCCTTGATTGGTCGTCACCC
>NC_088364.1:3060135-3070135 GCF_034508935.2 Berghia stephanieae
ATCGTAACGAATGTGACGATTTTCCTATAGTTGGTAAAGAGAGGGTTAATAGACAATACATTTTTCGACTCCGTAAGAGAACTCTCTGCAGAGAGAAATAATTTCTGTATTTAATATCTTGTATATTTTATTCACTTATCGTAGAATTATTTCCTAAAGTAAAATGATTAACATCAATTTTAAGGAATTTATTGTATTCAAAATAATGAGAAGAACCACTAACTGGTATCGACTCAATGCAAGTACTCCCACCTCATTGTCATACTCGATAACCGGAAGAATGACACACGTGCTAGAAACGATGGCGTCTGTTCTCGATGGGATTTGATGATTTTCCGGTAGAATCATCACGATGTCTAATCAGTCTCATAATACACGCAAGCCATCTTGATGTCAGATTTAACCCTCTCCTTACCACCACCTACAGCAACATCGTCAAATTTGGAACGATACAATATACATTTTTTTCCTACTCAGATTTATTTGGTACATCACAAACTTTGAAGAGTGATCTTTGTTTGATTAATAAGAACATCAAGTTGTTTTACAGAGAGATTGTTTGAGTTTTAATAATCTATGTTTCTTCTGGGAAAGCCTGCTGCCATTTTTGGAAAATACTGAAAATGATCTGTAAGGAGAGGGTTAAACACCATGCAATATTTGGTGACGATTGGCCTAGTGGTTTGAGAGACTACGTGTTACAATCAATATACAAAATGCCAAATATAATATAGCAAAATAGTTATTGTCAGACACTCGCACCATTTAATAAAGACCAACCCAGATCCGACAAAAAGAAAAGAAAATAAAAAAAAATAAAAAAAAAAACAATAAAAAACAAACAAAAACAAACAAACCCATCAAAATGAAAGAAAAAATAATTTAAAAACTCAGGAAAAAGTACAACCCCCCCCCCCCTCCTCCAAGAAAAACTAAAAAGACAAAAGCAAAAAACAAAATACAAAACAGACTTTAACTTTGGGCAGAAATAATTTATTTCTTACATACATCGGCGATAGACCACAAGTTCTCGAAAAGTCTCCATTGAGACAAGACTTCGAAGTCTCGGGTTTAAAACCTATTGGCAATAGAGGATTGCATGGTGGTGGTGGTGGGGGGGGGGGAGGTAATCTTAATATCTTAATTAATTTATTAAAACGTAAAATTAAAGTTTTCTGGCTAAAATCTTTTTTTTTTATCGGTTCTTTTATTGTTCATCAGAATTCTTCCTGCCTTGTGTTGTGGGCCGCCACTGCAAGATTGCTGATAAAGCTATTATCTGTATAGCTTGGCTTGTCTGATATTTATTTTTTTAATTTTAACATCAAAAACGGGAAATTTAGAGCGTGAGAAAAAGGCCAGATATTTTATTTTTATTCGAAAAAAATATTTAATTTAAAAAGTAGAAAAAAAATACCCTCGAAGGTTAAGGGAGAGAGATAGAGAGAGAGAGAGAGAGAGAGATAGATAGAGAGAGAGATAGATAGATAGAGAGAGAGAGAAAGAGAGAGACAGAGAGAGACAGAGAGAGAGAAAGAGAAAGAGAGACAAAGAGAGACAAAGAGAGAGAAAGAGAGAGACAGAGAGAGATTGAGAGAGAAAGAGAGAGAAAGAGAGAGAGAGAAAGAGAGAGAAAGAAAGAGAGAGAGAGAGAGAAAGAGAGACAGACAGAGAGAGAAAGATAGAGAGACAGAGAGAGAGAGGAAGAGAAAGAGAGAGGGAGAGACAGAGAGACAGAGAGAGACACAGAGAGAGAGAAAGAAAGAGAGAGAGAGAGAGAATGAGAAGGAGAGAGAAAGAGAGAGGGAGAGATAGAGAGAGAGATTGATAGATAGATAGAGAGAGAGAAAGAGAGAGATAGATAGATAGATAGAGAGAGAGAGAGAGAGAGAGAGAGAGAGAGAGAGAATTCGTAGTACGGCTGTGAGCTAACCAGGTTAAAACAAGCAGTGGCGTCACGTGGTTTTAGAGAAAGAAAGAGAGAGAGTGAGAAGGAGAGAGAAAGAGAGGGAGAGATAAAGAGAGAGATAGATAGATAGATAGATAGATAGAGAGAGAGAGAGAGAGAGAGAGAGAGAGAGAGAGAGAGAGAGAGAGAGAGAGAGAGAGAGAGAGAGGGAATTCGTAGTACGGCTGTGAGCTAACACTTAACACGTGAAAACAAGCAGTGGCGTCACGTGGTTTTAGTTATGCGATGTTGGCAATGATAGGGCAGATACGACGGCTGTGTTTATTTAGTTAGATTTAAGTACACCGGCGTCGACTGAAATGCCAACCACATTGTAGCAAAATAGATGAGATTTCGTTTTCCAAAACGCGCGTGAAGATGCTGAAATAGGGACTGACGGATTGAAATCATTTCATTTCATTTATGTCGTCAGTGGCCGAGCCAAGGTTGCCAGTTTAACTTTTCAACAACAAAAAAAAAATGCCAAATAAGTTGCAGGAAAATGCTAAATTTAATGAATAAAATGCAACAAGATATGAAGTGAGTAGAAAAGTGCCAGAAGACAATAGAGAATAAAAATTTTTTTCGCGGCGGTGGTGGGGTTTGAACCTGCGACCTTATTGGTACGACAACTCCGCCTGGCAGGTGAGAGCGTGGCTCTACCGTGTGAGCTATCCACGAACACAAAAATATTCGTTTCAAACCCAAAGTCATTTCTAGATCCCCCTCTCACCCACTTCTTGAGATCGCCGATTCGTTCACCACCATCGCGAAGTAATTTTGACCAGCAGTTAAGCTTAATAGCCAATATTCTCATCACAAACATATAACATAGAAACGATTGAGACATTGAGTATGCTCCGGTGTATGGGGTGAATTTTTAATTCAGAAAAGTGAGTGGAGCAGGCACTTATGTTGGTAACAACAAGATATGAAGTGAGTAGAAAAGTGCCAGAAGACAATAGAGAATAAAAATTTTTTTCGCGGCGGTGGTGGGGTTTGAACCTGCGACCTTATTGGTACGACAACTCCGCCTGGCAGGTGAGAGCGTGGCTCTACCGTGTGAGCTATCCACGAACACAAAAATATTCGTTTCAAACCCAAAGTCATTTCTAGATCCCCCTCTCACCCACTTCTTGAGATCGCCGATTCGTTCACCACCATCGCGAAGTAATTTTGACCAGCAGTTAAGCTTAATAGCCAATATTCTCATCACAAACATATAACATAGAAACGATTGAGACATTGAGTATGCTCCGGTGTATGGGGTGAATTTTTAATTCAGAAAAGTGAGTGGAGCAGGCACTTATGTTGGTAACAACAAGATATGAAGTGAGTAGAAAAGTGCCAGAAGACAATAGAGAATAAAAAATTTTTTCGCGGCGGTGGTGGGGTTTGAACCTGCGACCTTATTGGTACGACAACTCCGCCTGGCAGGTGAGAGCGTGGCTCTACCGTGTGAGCTATCCACGAACACAAAAATATTCGTTTCAAACCCAAAGTCATTTCTAGATCCCCCTCTCACCCACTTCTTGAGATCGCCGATTCGTTCACCACCATCGCGAAGTAATTTTGACCAGCAGTTAAGCTTAATAGCCAATATTCTCATCACAAACATATAACATAGAAACGATTGAGACATTGAGTATGCTCCGGTGTATGGGGTGAATTTTTAATTCAGAAAAGTGAGTGGAGCAGGCACTTATGTTGGTAACAACAAGATATGAAGTGAGTAGAAAAGTGCCAGAAGACAATAGAGAATAAAAATTTTTTTCGCGGCGGTGGTGGGGTTTGAACCTGCGACCTTATTGGTACGACAACTCCGCCTGGCAGGTGAGAGCGTGGCTCTACCGTGTGAGCTATCCACGAACACAAAAATATTCGTTTCAAACCCAAAGTCATTTCTAGATCCCCCTCTCACCCACTTCTTGAGATCGCCGATTCGTTCACCACCATCGCGAAGTAATTTTGACCAGCAGTTAAGCTTAATAGCCAATATTCTCATCACAAACATATAACATAGAAACGATTGAGACATTGAGTATGCTCCGGTGTATGGGGTGAATTTTTAATTCAGAAAAGTGAGTGGAGCAGGCACTTATGTTGGTAACAACAAGATATGAAGTGAGTAGAAAAGTGCCAGAAGACAATAGAGAATAAAAATTTTTTTCGCGGCGGTGGTGGGGTTTGAACCTGCGACCTTATTGGTACGACAACTCCGCCTGGCAGGTGAGAGCGTGGCTCTACCGTGTGAGCTATCCACGAACACAAAAATATTCGTTTCAAACCCAAAGTCATTTCTAGATCCCCTCTCACCCACTTCTTGAGATCGCCGATTCGTTCACCACCATCGCGAAGTAATTTTGACCAGCAGTTAAGCTTAATAGCCAATATTCTCATCACAAACATATAACATAGAAACGATTGAGACATTGAGTATGCTCCGGTGTATGGGGTGAATTTTTAATTCAGAAAAGTGAGTGGAGCAGGCACTTATGTTGGTAACAACAAGATATGAAGTGAGTAGAAAAGTGCCAGAAGACAATAGAGAATAAAAATTTTCTGAATTAAAAATTCACCCCATACACCGGAGCATACTCAATGTCTCAATCGTTTCTATGTTATATGTTTGTGATGAGAATATTGGCTATTAAGCTTAACTGCTGGTCAAAATTACTTCGCGATGGTGGTGAACGAATCGGCGATCTCAAGAAGTGGGTGAGAGGGGATCTAGAAATGACTTTGGGTTTGAAACGAATATTTTTGTGTTCGTGGATAGCTCACACGGTAGAGCCACGCTCTCACCTGCCAGGCGAGTTGTCGTACCAATAAGGTCGCAGGTTCAAACCCCACCACCGCCGCGAAAATAATTTTTATTCTCTATTGTCTTCTGGCACTTTTCTACTCACTTCATATCTTGTTGTTACCAACATAAGTGCCTGCTCCACTCACTTTTCTGAATTAAAAATTCACCCCATACACCGGAGCATACTCAATGTCTCAATCGTTTCTATGTTATATGTTTGTGATGAGAATATTGGCTATTAAGCTTAACTGCTGGTCAAAATTACTTCGCGATGGTGGTGAACGAATCGGCGATCTCAAGAAGTGGGTGAGAGGGGGATCTAGAAATGACTTTGGGTTTGAAACGAATATTTTTGTGTTCGTGGATAGCTCACACGGTAGAGCCACGCTCTCACCTGCCAGGCGGAGTTGTCGTACCAATAAGGTCGCAGGTTCAAACCCCACCACCGCCGCGAAAAAAATTTTTATTCTCTATTGTCTTCTGGCACTTTTCTACTCACTTCATATCTTGTTGTTACCAACATAAGTGCCTGCTCCACTCACTTTTCTGAATTAAAAATTCACCCCATACACCCGGGGCATACTCAATGTCTCAATCGTTCTATGTTATATGTTTGTGATGAGAATATTGGCTATTAAGCTTAACTGCTGGTCAAAATTACTTCGCGATGGTGGTGAACGATCGGCGATCTCAAGAAGTGGGTGAGAGGGGGATCTAGAAATGACTTTGGGTTTGAAACGAATATTTTTGTGTTCGTGGATAGCTCACACGGTAGAGCCACGCTCTCACCTGCCAGGCGGAGTTGTCGTACCAATAAGGTCGCAGGTTCAAACCCCACCACCGCCGCGAAAAAAATTTTTATTCTCTATTGTCTTCTGGCACTTTTCTACTCACTTCATATCTTGTTGTTACCAACATAAGTGCCTGCTCCACTCACTTTTCTGAATAAAATGCTTAACTTTTGCAAACATCACTTTTTCTATAAAAAATTCGCATAAAAGTGGAAAATAGATGATAATGTTCTTATCCCTCTGCACGAGCAGCGTCTTGATGTTATAAACACGTCACCTCTTCTTGCCAGTTTAGGGATGAAAACGTGTAGGTTTTGGGAAATTAGTCTTTATTTGTTGATAAGATAGTAGAACATGCGTGTGAGTGATTTGGAAAAAAAAATCCCAAAAATATTAGAAGGCCAAACAAAATTATTTCATGTCAACCGGCTTTTGAATTATATAAAAATAAATAAAATGCCAAGATTTTGGAATTTGGCATTAAAAAACGCCTAAATTTGCAACCCGGTTTCATGCCCATATTCTAACATTGACCGAGATATCTTGAAAACACAGTGTCTATTTTGAACCAGACATCGAATTGACTCTATTGATTCTCTGCGTATAGGTAATTTACCCACAACATTCCGATAGCCGGATAGAACCTACCAGAACACAAGCTTGGCTAAGAAGCTCACAACATTGCCACCCGGAAGTTTCACGGACCAACACGCAAAACTATGTGTAACCCTTGCAGGTTTATAGATAGTTTGACGTTGACGTCACCTAGGTCTTTGTTTTAGGCTTCAACAATCATGACGTCACTTCCTTCGTAATGCTGCCGTGATAGGGAAGAAAGACGCATATCGGTATCTAGGTCAAATTGACATTTTCTGGGATTCACATACTTGAGAGAAAGGCGCATTTTTCTATCTGGGTTTGGTAACTCAATCATTGAAATAAAAAAGCTGTTTCATTTTGAAAATATGCGACTTGACCTAATTTGGTTTAAATTCGTTTCGAGGAATGACAGATCGACGCATATTGAATGTGGATATGACAGAAGGTCGCATTTTGTAATATGCGTCTTTTTCTCTTATTCGTCCACCGAATGACATAATTTGTCTTTCACAAAAAGACGCATTTCGGATATGCGACTTTCTGCCAAGACACTCTCCAAAAATTAAGATATATGCGTCCGTTTGTATTACGACTGGTGACGATGAAAAGAACATATCATGGTTCTCCAATTTTCATCAAATAGTCAATCATCAAAGACGTACGAGTAAATTGTTGTTTTGGTGTGAATTCTTCATTTCCTCGGGTGAGTTTTATCCTTTTCCTATTCAAGTGATCAAAGATTTTATGTATATAATCATATAATTACTTGTCATATATTAGTGAGGATGTTTAATAATTATTTGCTATTGACGGTTTATCTGTGTTTCTGATATTTAACTTAGACAAATGTTGATTTACATGCTAATAGCACTACTGTTATTGTTATTACATGTACTATATTTATGATTATCATTATGATGACAATTATTAATATTAATGTTATTATTTTAATCATCATCGTTATATCACTATGAAAGTATAAGTTGTAGAATAAGTAGTAGTCGTATTAGTAGTAGCAGTGAAAGCATTTGTATGTACAATAGTAGTAGTAGTAGTAGTAGTAGTAGTAGTAGTAGTAGTAGTAGTAGTAGTAGTAGTAGTAGTAGGAGGAGTAGTAGTAGTAGTAGTAGTAGTAGTAGTAGTAGTAGTAGTAGTAGTAGTAGTAGTAGTAGTAGTAGTAGTAGTAGTAGTAGTAGTAGTCTAGTGTATCAAATAGACGCCCCCCCCCCCCCCATCCATTAATGTTCGGAATTTTCGCGAACCTCCCTCCCTCCTTCTGATCTTATTAAACTTAAAATTCATTCTTAAATAGAAAAAATACTGTCCCTGTAATTTGCTGTGGTTGAATTCTTCGGTCAAACCCCCTTCTTTGGTGAAAATGAACACCCCTCCCCCCATCTCCCCCAGCTTTCTACTAAAGTGCGCACTGCGCACCCCCCCCCCCCCCCCCTTTGCTTGGGATCAGGACAGTGGGAGAAATCATAAAACCAATCGGGCCTGAAAACCAACCTAGACTGTGTCGGACTCGGTACCTTCTGATTCAAAGTGAAAACCTTAACTACTGAGACAATACGTCTCTAGCTATGCATCCAATTAGCCCTCAATAACCTGTTTCAATATTCTTGTGGGAAAGGCAAGCAACTGTAACTCAATATCATATCATAACAACGTTACTTTATGATAAAGATTATTTTAATGAATAAGTCCACTCCCGTTCAATTTTTGAATATCCATATTTATATCTCTTTCATCAGATATGATCGAACCCCTAAAAAGGCCACCGGTACCTCCACCTCAGCCAACCCAGATTAAAATAAATCATGACAATCAGACTCCGGTGATTCAGATATTGACATTCCATTGAAACAGCTAGCTCAGATCAATAGTGAAACCTCTATCAGGAGGAATTACATGATGTATGAGTGTCATAAAAGCAGAGAGGAAAAGATTTAAAGAAACCACGGACAACAAGAAAAACGGAGGAGACGAGCTAGATAGGTTTACCTAAACACCGATATGAAAATCTGCAGTAGAAGCACGTAAACTGGCTGTTGAGATTAAAGAAGCAGATGCAAACGATATGGATTTTGTGTTGAATTTACCATTGAGAAACAAAGTTTAGATAGTGACTCAGAATTTGAAATGTATTTGGAACTTGCTTCTAAATATGTCGCCGAAACCACTGCCCCTAGAGTTCCATTTGCTGAAGAGGAAGAGTATTTGTCCGAAACTGCCACGCCGGCATCCTTTACCGGTTAAGGAGAAATATCTGAAGGAGAGCATGTTCCAGGTGTGTCATCGATTACAGAGACCACGATAGCAGAGTGAAACAATGACTACACCAGATCTAGAGATAGAGACAGTTCTACTCACTCAAAAAGAGAAAGCACAAGACGCGGATACAAAAAGCAGACTAGGAAATACACAAGCTTTTGCGAATGAGAGAAAAGCATTCGGTCTTGGAAGGTTGTGCGCCGACCTGCTCCAAAAAATGCCGTGACAGATTCTTGGAGTACCAGCGACGGGAGCTTAACAGATGTTTTGGGGAGAGGATTGGAAGGACCAGCGCAAATTTGTACGGACTTGGGTAAGTAAAACAGAATGCAGAGATCAGTGCGAAGGCATTCTTTCCAAGGAGAAAATTGCCTAGTCATGTACATGCAAATATACAATGAAACAGGAAGATGGAGTCTTCCATCCTGTGTGCAAAAAGCTCTTCTTTACTACTCTCGGATTCAAAGCTAATAATGGCAAACTGATAAGGAGCGCTTTCAAGGATGTTGGTGTTAACGAAAACAATGTCATAGAAGTACCCCTTGTTGACAATCGTGGACGTCATAGTCCCTGGCACAAGATTGACCACAGCATTATCCATGAACACATAGAGAAATATAAAACAAGCATTTTTCATTATAGACGTGAACACGCGCTTTCAGGAGATATTTACCATCTGATCTGATCATCAATGATATGCACGAAAACTTTTGCGCAGTCAATGGAAAATCCATATCAAAGAAACTCTACTATTCTGCATTTAAAGAACTTAACATCTCACAAGCCTTGTTCAAGAAGAATGTGAAAAATGTAAGTCCTTCTTGTTGCACAAACAACTATGCAACTGTGAAGAAAGGTGTGAACCGTGTGCCGATAAAATCATCCATCGGACATATACAGAAATGCTAGAGAGGTATCAACGGGATGCAGACAAGAACGAAAACGCCAACACAGCCCATCCAGTGTTTGCCGCTGATCTGCAAAAAGTGATTTTGCTGCCGAGAATGAATCAGTTTAACAGAACCATGTTCACAAGCAGATTGGTCTTATTCAAAGAGACATTTGCACCAGTGGACTGCAAAAAAAGTGAAAAGGACATTGCCGTGATATGGAATGAATCAATTTTAGGACGAAAAGATGAAGACCTTGCATCAGCTTCTTACTTAATCGTGATGCCGAATCTGTGACACTCTGACTGGATAACTGTAGCGCCCAAATTATAAAGTATACCCTTTATACTATGTTACTTCATCTTGTATGATTAGACTACTACAAAAGCAAGCACCATCACAATCAACTATTTAGAGCCTGGTCATACTTTTATGGCAGCTGATTCCACCCATGCCGGAATCCAAAGAGTTCTGAGGCGGAAAGACGGCAAAATCTTTGATCTCAATGAATTTGAAGAATGTGTCGTAGAAGCAGGCTGCCAGACAATGCCGTTGAGGTTTAATGACTTTGCCAACTGGGATTCTGGAGTCAGTAGTTATCTGTTGAGCAAAGCTTACAATCGTCCCTACCTAGCTAAGATTGTTTGTGCTGAATTCAGGCGAGGGTCACCAAAGACACTCTTCTTCAAAA
>NC_088364.1:3080135-3085135 GCF_034508935.2 Berghia stephanieae
ATGTTCCTGCCCTCAGAGATAAGTAGTCTGGCCTCCCCTTCCACCATAGAGAATACAGTAGTCTGTGGTTCCTCCCCTTCCACCCATAGAGAATACAGTAGTCTGTGGTTCTCCCCTTCCACCCATAGAGAATACAGTAGTCGTGGTTCCTCCCTTCCACCCATAGAGAATACAGTAGTCTGTGGTTCCTCCCCTTCCACCCATAGAGATACAGTAGTCGTGGTTCTCCCTTCCACCCAGTAGATCTGTGGTTCCTCCCCTTCCACCCATAGAGAATACAGTAGTCTGTGGTTCCTCCCTTCCACCATAGAGATACAGTAGTCTGTGGTTCCTCCCTTCCACCCATAGAGAATACAGTAGTCTGTGGTTCCTCCCCTTCCACCCATAGAGAATACAGTAGTCTGTGGTTCCTCCCCTTCCACCCATAGAGAATACAGTATCTGGTTACGCTCCACCCTAGAGAATACGTAGTCTGTGTTCCTCCCTTCCACCCATAGAGAATACAGTAGTCTGTGGTTCCTCCCTTCCACCCATAGAGAATACAGTAGTCTGTGGTTCCTCCCCTTCACCCATAGAGAATACAGTAGTCTGTGGTTCCTCCCCTTCACCCTTAGAATACAGTGTCTGTTCCTCTCATCATGCTGTCCTCTTACTAATCTTCTTCTCCTCTCTCTCTCTCTCTCTCTCTCTCCCTCTGTCTCTCATCAATGGACACTGGCTTTTAATTAACGTTTTCCA
This sequence comes from Berghia stephanieae, assembly GCF_034508935.2. NCBI lineage: Eukaryota > Metazoa > Mollusca > Gastropoda > Nudibranchia > Aeolidiidae > Berghia > Berghia stephanieae. The sequence continues at coordinate 3,080,874 of NC_088364.1, forward strand.
TCTCTCTCTCTCTCTCTCTCTCTCTCTCTCTCTCTCTCTCTCTCCCTCTCTCTCTCTCTCTCTATCTCTCTGTCTCTCTCTCCCTCTCTCTCTCTTTCTCTCTCTCTCTCTGTCTCTCTCTCACTCTGTCTCTCTCTCACTCTCTCTATCTCTCTCTCTCTCTCCCTCTCTCTCTCTGTCTCTCTCTCCCTCTCCCTCTCTCTCTCTATCTCTCTGTCTCTCTCTCTCCCTCTCTCTCTATCTCTCTGTCTCTCTCTCCCTCTCCCTCTCTCTCTCTTTCTCTCTCTCTGTGTCTCTCTCTCTCTCACTCTCTCTCTATCTCTCTCTCTCTCTCCCCCTCTCTCTCTCTCTGTCTCTCTCTCCCTCTCCCTCTCTCTCTCTCTTTCTCCCTCTCTCTCTCTCTTTCTCCCTCTCTCTCTCTCTCTTTCTCCCTCTCTCTCTCTCCCCCCCCCCCCCCCTTCCTTTGATATAGGTGTCTTAACTTCCATATCGGTTGATTCCAAATAAAATGACGGCCATCTCACCACAACAACTAGACATACAACAAAACTCACGCATTCATAGAAAAACCCCACTCAAAAACACTGAAACACCAATCTACAAACTCAAACATCTTCAAATATTCATTTGCATCCCCTGCACTATCAAAGACTGGAACGCTCTTCCCGAATCATGTGTGAACACAACAGATTTAGAAACATTCAAGCCAAGATCATTAAAATTCTTCAGCCTAGACATCAACAACAATGGCTGCTGTCACATTCAACAACTCTGAATACAAACACTCAGAATTGAGTCAAACTCAAGTAGCCAAGTCACCCTATTCCGCCTCCGAACAGGACACAATAGACTAAGAGGACATATGTTTACAAAGCTAGGTATTGGAACAACCCCTTTTTGCCATGTGGAACCGACCATGAAACCACTTTACATGTACTTATGGATTGCCCACTATACAACGTGCAACGTTCGAACCACTGGGTCACCCCTACAACACTCAACACAAAGCTCTATGGTGAGGCTGAGGACCTAAAGCGGACCACAGACTTCATAGCAGATGTCGGACTGCAGCCATAGATGTCCATCAGAGGAACGAAGAAGAAGAAGAAGAAGAAGAAGAAGAAGAAGAAGAAGAAGAAGAAGAAGAAGGAGGAGGAGGAGGAGGAGGAGGAGGAGGAGGAGGAGGAGAACTCCAGTAACATTCTGATTCAAAATCTTTCTAGAGTTCGGCTGTCAACGGATTACATTCTGATCTCTTTGGACAACCTCCCTCCCCCCCCCCTCTCTCTCTCTCTCTCTCTCTCTCTCTCTCTCTCTCTCCCCCCCCCCCTCCTTTCCATATTTCCCATCATCCCATGTGTTTAATTGGATGGTGATGGTTCTCCAGTGGCGGTGGTGATGATGATAATGAAGCTGTGGTAGTGGATGGTTGTGGCAGTGACAATGCTGTGATGGTGGTTGTAGAAGTGGTAATGCCATGGTTGTGATGGTATGAGATGGTGATGTGGGGATGATGGTTGTGGCAGTGACAATGCTGTGATGGTGGTTGTAGAAGTGGTGATGCCATGGTTGTGATGGTATGAGATGGTGATGTGGGGATGATGGTTGTGGCAGTGACAATGCTGTGATGGTGGTTGTAGAAGTGGTGATGCCATGGTTGTGATCGTATGAGATGGTGATGTGGGGATGATGGTTGTGGCAGTGACAATGCTGTGATGGTGGTTGTAGAAGTGGTGATGCCATCCCCATGGTTGTGATGGTATGAGATGGTGATGTGGGGATGATGGTTGTGGCAGTGACAATGCTGTGATGGTGGTTGTAGAAGTGGTGATGCCATGGTTGTGATGGTATGAGATGGTGATGTGGGGATGATGGTTGTGGCAGTGACAATGCTGTGATGGTGGTTGTAGAAGTGGTGATGCCATGGTTGTGATGGTATGAGATGGTGATATGGGGATGATGATGCTGATGTACGTTTAAAAAAAAACTGGAGCTAAATGTTTTTCTAAAAAAATAATTTGGCTTAATTTTGTGGTGAGATGGTGCTATTTTGGGGTGTGGTCGGGCGCATCTGTGGATTTTTAGCGAATCCACACGTTTGAATACGATGGGTTGGGTGAGATTTACTATATATAATTGTAATATATATAAATATAATTATATATTAATTAAATAATATAATTAATTAATATAACTATAATATATATAATATATTAATATAATATAATGTAGTATAATATAATATAATATAATATAATATAATATAATATAATAAAATATAATATAATATAATATATATATATATAATATAATATAATATAATATAATATATAATAATAAATATTAATATAATATAATATATATATAATTAATATAAATATAATACAATATATAATATAATATATTCATATAATATATAATGTATGTAATATAATATAATAATTATATATTTAAGATATGATATGATATAATTACATAACACCCGTACACACACACACACACACACACACACACACACACACACACACCCCAACACACACGTTATTCCACACCAAAGCCACCCGTACCAAATAGTTTATATAACATGTTTACATTTTTGACATTCTTGCCACATTCTTCATCCGGACGGCGTGCGAGATTTCTAGAGGAAGGCTAATTAAAATAGTTTCCTTTCTTTATTTCTTTCCTTTTGATTCTGTCTTTCTTCTCACCCCCCCCCCCACCTCCCCATCATCATCATCATCATCATCATCATCATCATCATCATCATCATCATCATCATCATCATCATCATCATCATCATCGTCGTCGTCGTCATCATTATCATCATCATCATCATCATCATCATCATCATCATCATCATCATCATCATCATCATCATCATCTGTCGTCTCATCATCATCATCATCATCATCGTTGTCGTCGTCATCATCATCATCATCATCATCATCATCGTTGTCGTCGTCGTCATAATCATCATCATCATCATCATCATCATCATCATCATCTCCTTCATCATCAAAGTGACAAATGCGAGTGAAGAGCCTTTTCCAAGAACTTACTTTAAGGCGGTTGTTATGAGTATTTTGGCTAAACACCACATCATCACTCTTGTTATTCCCGGAAGAACGGCCATTCAATTCTATACATTGGGGAGGGGGGGGGGGGGGTCTTTCATTTCTTTTCATATTTGTTTGTTTGTTTGTTTGTTTGTTTTGCGTTGTTTTTTGTGTACATACTTCGCTCTTTCTTTCTTTCTTTCTTTCTTTCTTTCTTTCTTTCTTTCTCTTTCTTTCTTTGTACGTCTTTTTTCCTTCTTGGTTTCCTTTCTTTCTACTTTTGCTATTATTAGATACTCTCGGTCTTGTATTGTTTTTTTGCCACCGCTTTATGTGTTGTCTGAAATTAACCTTGAGTTAGGGTACACACATTAGGTGTGTAGTCTACTTATACTTCCGGATGGCAATGTTATGAGCTTCTTAGCTAAGTGCATACTATCTATAGGGAATGAGATTAGCGGAAGAGTAGCGTCCCTTGGTTGGACGTCACCTTACAGAGAGAACGTCAAAATGGTTTTGCGCTTGTGTCTCTCTCGTCCTCGCTTTCGGTGAAGTGTCTCATGCCGCACAACCAACATGACGTTCTCCCTCTAATAACTTTTCCGCTCGTGACTTCCAATCAAGGGACGCTACTCTTCCGCTAATCTCATTCCCTATAGCAGTGCTACAGGTTGACCTTTCGCTCCAAATAACACGCTCTTGTCTTTCTCACTCTGTGTGTATTGTTTTGCTTAAAAAAAAAAGTATTCAATAGTCGGATGTCACGCCCGCTCAGCAACGAGCAGCTTATTCGAAACCAGGAAAATCGGTACTTTCTATTCTTCATGCTGGCTAGAACTGTTTCACATGTCATCTGATTAGAATGTATAAAAGTCAAAACATGATCAGATTTATAATTTTTTTTTCTCCCCTGGATACACTTCTATGCTCGTCGGAGAAGTATTTCACATAAGGGAGTCCGCTATTTTCCCAATAGTTTAGAACCAGTCACTAAGTTACCATGCGTCATTACGAGGGAAGTGACGTCACGACTGTTGAATCCTATTCTCGCCACTGTGTTTGTGGATCCCCCCCCCCACCCCCTACTCCTCAGGCTTCATTTCTACCTCATGTTTGCAGCGTCTGGATAAACAAATGCAATGTCGTCATAAATGAATGAATAAATAAGTAAATAAACGATCACACGAATAAGTAAGTTGAATA
>NC_088364.1:3095135-3105135 GCF_034508935.2 Berghia stephanieae
ATTAATTCATTCATTTGTCACAATAATCTAACACACATACTGTCAATTGACACATGCACCACCACCACTAACCACCAAATCACACTACAGCACCACCACCATCGCCATCACAACCACGCACCACCACCACCACCACAGTCGCCATCACAACCACACCACCACCACCACACCAACAGTCGCCATCACAACCACCACCACCACTCAACACAACAAACACCACCACCACCATCGCCATCAACAACCAACCACCACCACCACCACACAACACCCATAAACACACACCACCACCACCACCACACACATAACAACTCAGCCACCACCACCACACCACTACCACCAACATCGCCACTCACAACCACCACCACACAACAACAACACCACCACCCCACACACCACCACACACACAACACAACACACCCATCACACCACCACCACCACACAACACCAACAGTACCACAAAACCACCACCACCACCACACAACATACACATCACAACCACCACCACCACTAACACAAACAACAATCGCCACCACCACCACCACCACCACAACACAACACCACACAACACCACAGCCACACCACCACCACCACACAACAACAACACCAACCACCACCAACCACCAACAGTCCCATCACAACACCACACACCAACACCAACACACACCATCACAACACCACCACCACAACACCAACAGCCACACACCACCACCACCACTACACCATACACGTAGCCATCACAACCCACCACCACTAACACACCAACAGTCGCCATCACAACCACCACCCCCACAACCACATCAACCAACACACCACACCACCACCACCAACAACCAACAGTAGCCATCACAACCACCACCACCACCACACCACAGTAGCCATCACAACCACCACCACCACCACCACCAACAGTCGCCCTCACAACCACCACCACCACCACCCAACAGTCGCCATCACAACCACCACACCACCACCACCACCACCACCACTACAGTCGCCATCACAACCACCACCACCACCACCACCTACAGTCGCCATCACAACCACCACCACCACCACCACCAACAGTCGCCATCACCACCACCCTACCACCAACAGTCGCCATCACAACCACCACCACCACCACCACCAACAGTCGCCATCACAACCACCACCACCACTACCACCAACAGTCGCCATCACAACCACCACCACAACCACCACCACCACCACCAACAGTCGCCATCACAACCACCACCACCACTACCACCAACAGTCGCCATCACAACCACCACCACACCACCACCACCACCACCAACAGTCCATCACAACCACCACCACCACCAAGACGCCATCACAACCACCACCACCACCAAGAGTCCCCATCACAACCACCACCACCCACCACCACCAACAGTCGCCATCACAACCACCACCACCACCAACACCACCACCAACAACAACAGCCACCACCACAAACAACAACAACAACAGCCACAACCACCACCACCACCACCACGACCAACAACAACAACAGCCACCACCACCACCACCACTAACACATAAACAACTACAGCCACCACCACCACTAACACATAAACAACTACAGCCACCACCACCAACCACCACCACCACCACAACAACCAACAACAACAACACAACCCACCACCACCACCCACCACAAACAACAACACAACCACCACCACCACCACCACTAACAACAAAACAAGCCACCGCCACCACCACCACCACCACCACCACCACAACACCAACAACACCACCAACCACCACCACACACACAAACACACACCCACCACCACCACCCCACCACACAAACAACAGCCACCACCACCACCACCACTAAACAAACACAAACCACCCACCACCACCACCTACACCACACACCACCACCACCACCACACACCAACACACAGCCACCACCACCACCACCACCACAACAACAAAAGCCACCACCACCACCACTAACACACAAACAACAAAAGCCACCACCACCACCACTAACAAACAAACAACAACAGCCACCACCACCACCACCACTAACACACAAACAACAACAGCCACCACCACCACCACCACCACCACCACCACCACCACCACCACTAACATCACAACACAACACCACCACCACCACCACAACACACAACACAACACAGCCACCACCACCACCACACCACAAACACAACAGCACCACCACACACTAACCAACAACAACACCCACCACCCACTACACCACAACAGCCACACCACACCACCACCACCACACTAACACACAACAATAGCCACCACACACACCACACTACACAACACAACAGCCACCACCACCACCCCACCACCACCCACACAACACCCAACACACAACACACCACCACCACCACCACTACACACACAACAAAGCCACCACACCACCACTACACACAACAACACCACCACCACCATCCACACACAACACAACCACCACCACACCAACCACAAACACAGCCACCACCACACCACACACACCACCACCACACACCATACACACAACACACACCACCCACACCAAACAACACAACACACCACCCCCACACCACCACCACCACCAACACCAACATCCCACAAAAACCACACCACCACCACCACCACCACATCCACCAACAACACCACCACACCAACACCACCACCACCACCACCATCACCACCACCACCACACCACCACAACACACCACCACCACACCAACACCACCACCACAACACCACCACCACCACCACACCACCACCACCACCACACCACCACCACCACACCACCACACCATCACCACCACACACACCACCACCACACACACCACCACCACCACCACCACACACACCACCACCACCACCACCACCACCACACCACAACACCACCACACACACCACCACCACCACCACCACCACCACCACACCACCACCACCACACCACCACCACCCACCACCACCACACACCCCCACCACCACACACCACACACCACACCAACACCACCACCATCCACCACCCACACCCACCACCACCACCCACCACCACCACACACCACACCATCACACACCACCACCACCCACCACCACCATCACCACCACCACCACCACAAACACCACCACCACAAACACCACCATCATCACCACCCACCACCACCACCACCACCACCACCACCACCAGTTAAAGGGCTTACATCGTCGAGGCAATGTTGCTATAATTTATCATTAATTAATATTTCATCTACAGTCTGGATCTACGGACGTCAAAAATCAATGAAGTCTCTCTCCCCCCCCCCCCTCTCTCTGTGTGTGTGTGTCTCTCTCTCTCTCTCACACTCTCTCACACACTCTCTCTCCCACTCTTTCTCTCTTTCTCTCCCTCTCTCTGTCTCTCTCTCCATCTCTCTCTTTCTCTCCCACTCTCTCCCTCTCTTTCTTTCTCTCTCTCTCACTCTTTCTCTCACACTCTCTCTCACACACTCTCTCTCCCACTCTTTCTCTCTTTCTCTCCCTCTCTCTCTTTCTCTCCATCTCTCTCTCTTTCTCTTTCTCTCCCACTCTCTCTCTCCCTCTCTTTCTTTCTTTCTCTCTCTTTCTCTCTTTTTTTTTCTTTCTTTTCTCTCTCTCTCTCTCTCTCGCTCTATCTCTCTCTCTCTGCTCTCTCTCTCTCTCTCTCTTTTGTCTCTCTGTCTCTCTCTCACTCTCTCTCTTCTCTCTCTCTTTCTCTCTCTCTGTCTCTCTCTTTCTCTCTCTCTTTTTTCTCCCTCACTCTCTATTTCTCTCTCGCTCTCTTTTTCTCTCGTTCTCTCAAACTGTCTTTCTCTTTCTCTCTTTTTCTCTCTCTCTCTCACTCTATTTCTCTCTCTCTATCTTTTTCTTTCTCACTGTCTTTCTATTTCTCTCTACCTCTCTCTCTCTCTCACTATCTCTCTCTCTCTCTAACACAAAACTGTGTGTATTCTGAACGTATCTGGTTATACAGTTCAGTGACATTACTCAAACGGATGCAAAAACATCAACAAAGACCCGAGTGACGTATCTCGAACTATATAGATAGTATGCAGATGACGTCACTCAGGCTTTTTATTGTTTTTGCCATCCGCGTTGTGAGTTTTCTCACTAACTGTATTAACCAGACTATAAAAAGTTCATGGTTACACAGAGTTGTGTGTAGTCCGTTTACTTCGATGACAATGTTGTGAACTCCTTGACCAACGCATTCTATCTATAGATAGAAATAACACGAGCAAACCCAGCACACCAAATAACAACACATTACTGAATATTAACACAGTAAACAGCACATACGTGCACACAGTTCACCCGCCAGTCCATTAGCCACGAACGATATGACCGGAAACTCCAAACAATACCAATACCATATCGAGGCTTTCCGGCCGGCGTCCTTGACAACAGCAACCAATATTTATGGCCGCCATGTCTTTCTATAGAAAGAACGAAATTGACGTCATTCAGCTTTTTGTTATTGTTTGCAGCCAGCCATTTTTTATGAGTAGTTCTCACTAAGTATCTATCCGACACTGACCAAAAAATGACGTCAAAATGCCAGTCTTTTGCCACAAGAAGACAAATCGTGAGCTGTATTCAATAGTTCAACCAATGAAATTAACTTGTTTCCATGAGCACTACAAACCTAAAAAATGACGTCAAACTGCTAGTCCAAGAGGGTTCTTGTGTCAGGCTATAGATAGTTCGAAGATGACGTCACTCACGCCTTTGTTATTGTTTTTGCCATCCGCGTTTGTGAGTTGTTCTCACTAAACTGTATTAACCAGACTATAAAAGTTCATGGTTACACATGGTTTGTGTGTTGGTCCGTTATACTTCCGGATGGCAATGTTGTGAACTCCTTGGCCAAGCGCATTCTATCTATAGATAGTAGGCGCTTGGCTAAGAAACTCATAACATTACCATCCGGAAATAAAACGGACCAACACACAAAACTGTGTGTAATAACTGTTTAGTGAGAATTACTCATAAACGTGGGTGGCAAAAAACAATAACAAAGACCCGAGTGACGTCATCTTCATTCTATCTATAGATAGTATGCAGATGAGTCACTCAGCTTTGTTATTGTTTTTTGCCATCCGCGTTTGTGAGTAGTTCTCACTAAACTGTATTAACCAGACTATAAAATCATGGTTACACAAGTGACGTCATCTCTTGCATGTTCTATCTATATGTTAACGATGGCTACGATCTATCAGACTATGATAGAAGAAGTGATGCACACGATCTTTGTTATTGTTTTTTGCCATCCGCGTTATGAGTAATTCTCACTAAACTGTATTAACCAGACTATAAACGATCATGGTTACACAAAGTTTTGTGTGTCGGTCCGTAATGTACCGGATGGCAATGTTGTGAGCTTCTTAGCGAAGCGCACACTATCTCTAGACGTTTAATTACACAGTTTTGTGTGCAAGGTACGAGTACGTCAATTCCGGCTCGCTAGATTTTTGAGTAATTTAACCAAACGTATAGCATCAATATTGACGTATTGACGGTTGGCAAAGAAGGAATGCTTTTCCTTTTCGTTGACGTTGCTAGATGGGTGACCAAATACTTTTAAACGGTGTTATATAAGTTAGTATATATATATATATATATATATATATATATATATATATATATATATATTATATATACATAAGGGGTAAATCGCATACAACACGATATATATATCTCATTACTCTCTCCTCTCTCTCATCTCTCTCTCTCTCTCTCTCTCTCTCTCTCTCTCTCTGTGTCTGTCTCTCTTTCTCTCTCTCTTGTGTCTCTCTCTTTCTCTCTTCTCTCTTCTCTCTGTTCTCTCTTTCTCTTTCTCTCTCTCTTTCTCTCTCTTCTTTTCTCTTTTCTTTCTTTCTCTCTGTCTCTCTCTCTCTCTCTCTCTCTCTCTCTCTCTCTCTCTCTCTCTGTCTCCGTGTGTCTCTATCTTTCTTTCTTTCTTTCTTTCTATGCCGCCTATCTCCCCCCCCCCCTCCCCCACTCTCACTCTCTCTCATACACATCACACACATACACACACGTACACACACACACACATACACATACACACACACACTCATATATATATATATATATATATATATATATATATATATATATATATATATATAAACATATAGCATATATATAATTAATTGTATTAATAAATAAATAGATAAATAAATAGATAGAATGGCTAACTATAGATCTATAAATTGCTGTGATTTTTCGCTCCTCCCTACGTGTGTGTCACGTGTTTCCCCGTAGTCTCCCCCATCCTTTTGACGTGAGATAGAATAACCTATTAAATATTGTTGTGAACACGGATAAATTGGTTCTGTGACCTTTTGGTTGAAGAGTGTTATCACTTCCCTTTGGTAAGCAACTATCACTAACACCTCCGAGGTTGTATCGTGTCAAACACACACACACACACACACAAACACACACACAGACACACACACACAAACACTAGTTGAGATGATGATAATATGACGTCTTAATATACAGTCTTATTTTATTTTTTTGTCGTACTATTATTAAGATTGATGTTATAAATAGCATGCAATCGTGAAAGAATTTGTTTTTATAGCAGTTTTCATCCTTTATTTCTTTCTTTCTTTCGTCGTCTTCTTCTTCTTCTTCTTCTTCTTCTTCTTCTTCTTCTTCTTCTTCTTCTTCTTCTTCTTCTTCTTCTTCTTCTTCTTCTTCTCCTTCTCCTTCTTCTTCTTCTTCTTCTTCTTCTTCTTCTTCTTCTTCTTCTTCTTCTTCTTCTTCTCCTTCTTCTTCTTCTTCTTCTTCTTCTTCTTCTTCTTCTTCTTCTTCTTCTTCTTCTTCTTCTTCTTCTTTGTTTTCGTCGTCGTCGTCGTCGTCGTCGTCGTAGTCGTCGTCGTCGTCTTCTTCTTCTTCTTCTTCTTCTTCTTCTTCTTCTTCTTCTTCTTCTTCTTCTTCTTCTTCTTCTTCTTCTTCTTCTTCTTCTTCTTCTTCTTCTTCTTCTCCTCCTCCTCCTACTCCTCCTCCTCCTCTTCCTCCTCCTCCACCTCCTCCTCCTCCACCTCCTCCTCCTCCTCCTTCTCCTCCTCTTCCTCCTCCTCCTCCTCTTCCTCCTCCTCCACCACCTCCTATTCCTCCTCCTCCTCCTCCTCCTCTTCCTACTCCTCCTCCACCTCCTCCTACTCCTATTCCTCCTCCTCCTCTTCCTCCTCCTCCCCCTCCTCCCCCTCCTCCTCCTTAATTCGATAATAAAATTGCCATCATAATTACAGAATAACCAGAGATAGACAATTGAACTTTTCTGTCATTTATTGAGTCGCTCATGGATGCCAGGCCTAGACTGATTTCAAAGTTCATTGAACGGGGAATTGTAATGGAGAATGAATTCAATTTAACCTCACACTTCTATACCTGTTTATATTATGTCACTCGATCTGTAACCAATGGCAACCATTACCACCATTACCACCACCACCATTACCACCACCATTACCACCACCCCCACCACTACCACCATTACCACCACCCCCACCACCACCACCATTACCACCACCACCATTACCACCACCCCCACCACCACCACCATTACCACCACCACCATTACCACCACCACCATTACCACCACCCCCACCACCACCACCATTACCACCACCACCACCACCACCACCATTACCACCACCACCATTACCACCACCCCCACCACCATTACCACCATTACCACCCCCACCACCACCACCATTACCACCACCCCCACCACCACCACCACCGCCACCACCACACAACCACCACCACCACCACCACCACCCTCACCACCACCATCACCACAACCACCATTACCACCACCACCACCATTACCACCACAACCACCATTACCACCACCACCACCACCACCACCACCCTCACCACCACCACCACCACAACCACCACGCCCACCACCACCACCACACCCACCACCACCGCCACCACCATTACCACCACTACCACCACCACCACACAACCACCATTACCACCACCACCACCACCACCACCACCGCCACAACCACCACCATTACCACCACCACCGCCACCACCACACCCACCGCCACCACCATTACCACCACCACCACCACCACAACCACCACCACCCCCACCACCACCAGCATATTCCCCCCGTCCCTATCCCTTCCATAATTTAATCCATCCATCCATTCATTCACCACCTTTACACAAAGCGCCATGAATAAATAAGACAACAAAACACAACACCATCACCATTATCCAATCTTTATATATTTTCACAACTTCCTTTTATCGGGAATTCCCGTACAGATGGCTGCTGTCAACAACTCCATATTATGTTTTTAATGACAATAGGGAATGAGATTAGCGGAAGAGTAGCGTCCCTTGATTGGACGTCACCCATAGTCTGTGACGTCACCGGCGGAAAAGTTATTAGAGAGAGAACGTCATGTTGGTTGTGCGCGGAACCGGGGACGAGAGACGCATGCGCACATCCAACATGACGTTCTCTATCTAATAACGTTTCCGCCGGTGACGTCACAGACTATGGGTGACGTCCAATCAAGGGACGCTACTCTTCCTCTAATCTCATTCCCTATATGCTGATCTGTCTACTTAAAAATGTAAACATTCGTAATTCTTCGGGGGAAAAAATATTGTACCCACTTTAGATAGAACGGACTTGGCGTCACTCGGGTCTTTGTTATCTATTTATTTATTTATTTATTATTTATTTATTTGTGTTATCATTAGTAATGTGTTGTTATTTGGTGTGCTGGGTTTGCTAGTGTTATTTCTATCTATAGATAGAATGCGGTTGGTCAAAGAGTTCACAACATTGCCATCCGGAAGTATAACGGACCTACACACAAACTCTGTGTAACCATGAACTTTTATAGTCTGGTTAATACAGTTTAGTGAGAAAAAACTCACAAACGCGGATGGCAAAAACAATAACAAAGCCTGAGTGACGTCATCTGCATACTATCTATAGATAGTTCGAAGATGACGTCACTCGGGTCTTTGTTGATGTTTTTGCCATCCACGTTTAAGAGTAATTCTCACTTAACTGTATTATCCAGACTATAAAAGTCCATGGTTACACAAAGTTTTGTGTGATGGTCCGTTATACTTCCGGATGGCAGCGTTGTGAGTTTCTTAGACAAGCGCATACTATCTATAGTTATCTGTAAGAATCAACAATTTTTCCTCATATGGATTAACCCTCTCCATACCAACTATAGGAAAATCGTCACATTCGTTACGATACAACCAACATTTAACCCTCTCCGTACCAACTATAGGAAAATCGTCACATTCGTTACGATACAACCAACATTTAACCCTCTCCGTACCAACTATAGGAAAATCGTCACATTCGTTACGATACAACCAACATTTAACCCTCTCCGTACCAACTATAGGAAAATCGTCACATTCGTTACGATACAACCAACATTTTTCCTTATTCAAATATCTTTTACACATCATAATTTTTTTTTTTTAATTGAACAGTGTGTTGTAGAGCATGTTTTGCTAAAGAAATTATGTATGGCAAGAATTTTACTGCTATTGTGTTTGAGTGACTTCTATCCCCTTATATCTGTTTTCCAACATGTTTTCTGTCTTTGTCTTGGAATGAGATTACTTGGCTTTGTCCTGATCTTGGCCGGATATCCTGGCTGGGAGGGAAACAGTCAAATGCATAGTTATTGTTTTGGGAGATGATATTTCTTTCCTTGTAAATCATCTCTATGATATGTATTTTAATACTTATTTTGAATTTATAATGTAAGCATTTGAGTGTATTTCTCTTTGTTGGATTTTGTGCTTGTGTCCGGATGAGACTTATAGGTGATCTCATACTATGTACTTTGATAGTGTGCTCTTGGGATCTACATCTGATCCCTATTTGTTCCCAGTTCCCCTATGTCTTACTTTTTCTTGGGTGCTTTAATTGTAATTCTATAACTTTTTACTATCCCATTTTCTTCCTTTTTACTGGCGCTGA
>NC_088364.1:3112635-3115135 GCF_034508935.2 Berghia stephanieae
ACAACGTCCCGCGTCAAGTACGCTGTCATGTTATATTTGGAAGAAATTATAATATAACATATTCATCTTTTGTCTATCACTTTCACTCTTATTCAAAAATACTTGAGGATTGATATAGGGCAATTATCCACTAACCGTGCTCAAACCGCTTTACAAGAGGTCTCATTACAACAGCAACACTTAACATGCAGGACGAGACATGACGCCTGTTATGCGATGTGTACTACAATTTTTTTTCTCCAACAAAGACAACGCTGTTAACGACTAGGTACTCATTTTACTCCTGAGCACGATGAGTATGAGTAAAGAGACTTTTTCTATGTATTCAACTATGCGCCGGACTCGAAGCCAGGACCTATACGATCTCAAGGTGAGCGTTACGCCACAAGACCACATGTCGGCACACCGATGAGAGAAACTCCTGCAACAAGCTTTAACTCCTGAAAGGGGCGGGGCTGATCACGTCGGGGTTCATATTTAAATAGCGTGACCGTAGCATTCTCATCAATCATTGACTGACTTGTGGTTCAATCCATCTATCAATCAATCAACCGATCAATCAATCAATCCATCCATCCATCCATCAATCAATCCATCCATCCATCCATCCATCAATCAACCGATCAATCAATCAATCCATCCATCCATCAATCAATCCATCAAACAATCCATCCATCCATCCATCCATCCATCAATCCATCAAACAATCCATCCATCCATCCATCCATCAATCAATCCATCAAACAATCCATCCATTCATCCATCCATCAATCAACCGATCAATCAATCCATCCATCAATCAACCGATCAATCAATCCATCAAACAATCCATCCATCCATCCATCCATCAAACAATCCATCCATCCATCCATCATCAATCTCCATCAACAAATCATCATCCATCATCAATCAACGATCATCATCCATCATCAATCACATCATCATCCATCAAACAATCCATCCATCCATCCATCAATCAATCCATCAAACAATCCATCCATCCATCCATCCATCAATCAATCAATCCATCAAACAATCCATCCATCCATCCATCCATCCATCAATCAACCGATCAATCAATCAATCCATCCATCCATCCACCCATCAATCAATCCATCAAACCATCCATCCATCAATCAACCGATCAATCAATCCATCCATCCATCCATCCATCCACCCATCAATCAATCCATCAAACAATCCATCCATCAATCCATCAATCAATCAATCTAGAATTCTTTTAAGTTTCCTTTTCAGATCGTCTCGAGCTCTGTGGAGTTTGAACTAATTCGGCAAGTAGTCTAGTGGTATGACACTCACTTTCGGCTCATGATTTTAGTTTTTTTCTCATTGTACTCAGGTGTAAAATGAGTATTTGACCGTGAACAATGTTGTTTAAAAGTCTTGTCCTACGTGTTAAAAGTTGCTGTTGGATGGGGACTCCGTGTATAGCGCTTTGAGCACGTTTAGTGGATAATTGTGATACGTCCATACTCAAGTATTTATGGATAAGAGTGAAACTGATAGTCAAAGATAAATATATTATATATAATATCTTCCAAATATAACAGCGTTTAGTGGATATTGCGCTATATAAATGTTTCGAGTTATTTGGGGTTTTTTTTTTTAATTAAAAAAAACATAAAACGAATGTCAGCCATTTTCAGGATTTTCCCCAAAACTTCACACCCAACTAAAACAAAAATATATTTTTTATCACTCAAACACAATAGCAGTAAAATTCTTGCCATACATAATTTCTTTAGCAAAACATGCTCTACAACACACTGTTCATTTTCTTTAAATGTTATAATGTACAAAAGAAGTTTGAATAAGAATAATGTTGGTTGTATCGTAACGAATGTGACGATTTTCCTATGGTTGGTAAGGGGGGGGGGGGGGGGGGGTTGATGGTAATGGTAGGCGTTAGGGCGGTGGCTCTCCGTTCTTCTCTCCAATTCAACCGTATTTTCTTTATATTTTTCCAAGTCACAATTAATGAATGAATAATTAATGTATTCATTATTCCCTGACTGGCGGTTTCTTTTGTCCGCCCAACGTTTCAGTTGTTGTTGTTGTTGTTGTTGATGATGCCTCGTCGCGTTGTGTGAGTGAGTGCATGCCCTCGTCACAGCTTGTGGAATAATTAACTTTCTAGCTACCCAATACTCTTCAACAGTCGTAACGTCACTTCCTTCCTCATGACGCATGGTAACTTAGTAACACTGGCTCTAAACTATCGGAACAATGGCGGACGCCCTTATGAAATATTTCTCCGGCGAGCATAAAGGATATCCAGAGGAAAAAAATAACATAAATTTGATCAAGTTTTGACTTTTACACATTCTGATCACAAGACATATGAAAAGTTCTAGCCAGCATGAAGAATAAAAAGTAATGGTTTTCTTTGTTTAGAACCAAGATGGCCGCCGTTGCCTGGCGGCGTGACATCAGACTATTGAATCGTATAGGCAGTATGCGCTTGGTCAAGAAACTCACA
>NC_088364.1:3117635-3120135 GCF_034508935.2 Berghia stephanieae
TGAATATGTTAAATCTGGCGGAATGTACTCTGCGATAGGCTAGCGTCCTATCCAAAGGGTAGCAAGCAATTGCTATTGCCCGTTTCACGCTATAGAAACCGGGATTAGCTCCGGCTCCATGGACCCATTGGCTCTGAAGCACGACTACATAAAGGTGGCTTGACTATTTCAGTAGCAGGATGTATAGGGAATGAGATTAGCGGAAGAGTAGCGTCCCTTGATTGGACGTCACCCATAGTCTGTGACGTCACCGGCGGAAGAGTTATTAGAGAGAGAACGTCATGTTGGTTGTGCGCATGCGTCTCTCGTTCTCGCTTCCGGTGAAAGCGGCTTGAGACACTTCAAAACCAAATTGGCGTTCTCTCTGTCCAATCAAGGGACGCTACTCTTCCGCTAATCTCATTCCCTATAGGCAGATTCTAAGGATTACGGGACGTCAAAGAGAGAGGATGGATGATCTTTATTGACGACCAGCATTTATTTAGGCTAGAAAATAAGATGGTATCACTCTGACACCAGCAGATGAGTTACACAAGATATGTATTCAGTCCTTGGGAAGACTGGTTTTAATAATAATAATAATAATATATCTTTATTGTCCCCAAAAAGTGGCAATTTGTCATTTGGTTACACATTTATAACAATACAATTTGATAGACACATCACACAAGATGCACACTAGTAGTAACATAGTAGTTATCGTAAAAAAAAACAACAAAAAAAAAAAAGTAAAAACCCCGGCATCACAACATCACATCAATCATCACATCATCATATCACTATCATCATCACATCATCATCATCATCATCATCATCATCATCATATCATCATCCATCATCATCACCATCATCATCACATCATCATCATCATCATCATCATCATCTTCATCATCATCATCACATCATCATCATATCACCATCATCATCATCATCATCATTCACTCATCATCATCATCATCATCACCATCATCATCATCATCATCATCATACATCATCATCATATCATCATCATCATATCATCATCATCATCATCATCATCATCATCATCATCATCATCATCATCATCACATCATCATCAATCATCATCACTCATCATCAATCACACTATATACATCATCATATCTATCTCATCATCATCACATACAATCACATCAATCACATACATCACATCACTACAAACTCATCACACATCATCATCATCATCATCATCATCATCATCATCATCATCATCATCATCATCATCATCATCACCATTACACTTCCAATGAAAGAGGAACCAGTTTTTTTGACATCATCTTTTCTTCCCTATTGTGTAAAGTGTCTTACCCATGGACATAATGACATGGCCAGAGCTGTTGTTGTTGTTGTTGTTGTTGTTGTTGTTGTTGTTGTTGTTGTTGTTGGTGGTGGTGGTGTTGCTGCTGCTGCCATTTCCCATTAAATGGCATCGAATAGTGTAATGAATTAGTATCGATTACGTGCTAATACCGGGAATTGGCATCGATTACTTGCCAATGCCAGTCTGTAGGGATGTCGGTTTGTTGTGTGTGTGTGTGTGTGTGTGTGTGTGTGTGTGTGTGTGTGTGTGTGTGTGGGATATATAAACGTTGAAGATGTTGGTGACAGGGAAACCCATCACTTGGGAGTTCAGCCCGTGTTTTTGTAGCCCGTCAAAACCCGGTGACTTTTGGCTCGCGAGCAGGAAGTATCGTGGGGTGTTAGGTAATCGGTGGACTGTTTGTGTCGATACCTTGTCTCCCTTTTGGGTTTTCTATTACTGGGTTTAATTATTTTCTGGGTTTCCTGTTTTGTTTTATTTTAAAGATAATTTTTTGTTTGCGATTTAAAAAAAAAAAATACCGATTCGGCAATCCGTTCACCTAGCATCGATAGACCAGCGTCATATCCAAAGGGTAGCATGCAATGGCGAATATCCGTTTCACTACATTTCTTCTTCTTCTGACCCAGCAGTAAAGTGTCAGCGTCGTCCTATCAGAATTGGAGGAAAAGGGAAGAAGAAGGGCGATGTAAACAAACTGGTTCCAATCTCATTGGAAGTGTAAAACATTCTTCCATAGGACTGAAACCACACCTTGTATAAATTAATCTTCTGATTTCATAGCGATGGCGTCTTATTTTCCAATCTAAATATATGCTGGTCGTCAATTCAAAAATCATCCATACTTGATACACACCTCCAAGGATTTTGGAACCGGAAAAATAGAGGATAATGTGACGTCGCCACTTATCTTCATAACGGAAGAGTGAAAATGGAGAGGCTTCGGCGGATGGGAACAATACAGGCAATGGACGTTTCTGGTAAAAACCCTTCGCCAGCACAACAAATAAACAAATTATTGTGGAAAACAAATAAAATAAAATGCCATATTATAATGTGTATCGCCTGTACTCAATGGTGGTTGGAGTATGAATGAAACGTTAGCGTGGCCGGTGCCAAAGGGTCCCTGGTCAACAGCAACATTTAACATTTAGTAAGGGG
>NC_088364.1:3125135-3142635 GCF_034508935.2 Berghia stephanieae
ATACAACAATGTTAAACTAGGCCCATAAGGGAGCTCGGGTGTCAGACCTGTATATCTGTGCACGTCGTTTTTAGCGGATCAAAACACCACGCCCAATTAACTTCTCAGAACGATTATTATTATCGTACGTCATTCAGATATTAACCCACTACGTGCTGTGTTAACCTTTGCTAGTCGGTTGTTTTCTCAAGGAAACTCCTGGTCCATGGGTTTGAACTATCGAATTCTTATTCTTCTTCTTCTCCTCGTTCTCCTCCTCTTCCTTCTTCTTCTTCTTCTTCTTCTTCTTCTTCTTCTTCTTCTTCTTCTTCTTCTTCTTCTTCTTCTTCTTCTTTCTTCTTCTTCTTCTTCTTCTCTTCTCCTCTTCTCTTCTCCTCTTCTCTCTTCCTTCTCTTCTTCTTCTTCTTCTTCTCTCTTCTTCTTCTCTTCTTCTTCTTCTTCTTCTTCTTCTTCTTCTTCTTCTTCTTCTTCTTCTTCTTCTTCTTCTTCTTCTTCTTCTTCTTCTTCTTCTTCTTCTTAATCTTCTTCTTCTCCTTCTCCTCTTCCTTCTTCTCTCTTCTTCCTCTTCTTCTTCTTCTTTTCTTCTTCTCTCTTCTCTTCTCTCTTCTTCTTCTTCTTTCTTTCTTCTTCTTCTTTCTTCTTCTCTTCTTCTTCTTCTTCTTCTTCTTCTTCTTCTTCTTCTTCTTCTTCTTCTTCTTCTTCTTCTTCTTCTTCTCCTCCTCCTCCTCCTCCTCCTCCTCCTCCTCCTCCTCCTCCTCCTCCTCCTCCTCCTCCTCCTCCTCCTCCTTTCCCCCTCATGATGTCTTTATGGCTGAAGGTCACCAAGATGCAGGACAGCTGTGTTCTGCCCAAGCTTGTGCTGAGACCAAGGACTTCATATAGATGTCGCTGGCTGAGACCCTTAGAGCTGTGGTCCTCTCAGGCCAAATGTCCGCCCTGCCTATCCAATACAATTCACGGTTTATTTTCTTTTCTGGTCCTGATCTTGTCTTTTGTCGTAATTTTCTTTTGGTCAGTTTCAGGCTATGAGTTTCAGGAAGACTAGGATACAAGGCAATGACCACAATAAATAAATGAATAAATAAATAGATAAATGCATAAATAAATAAATAAATAAGTAAATAAATAGATAAATAAATAAATAATAAATAATAAATAAATAAATAAATAAATAAATAAATAAATAAATAAATAAATAAATAAATAAATGAATGAATAAATAAGAATAAATTAAAAAACAACAAAACAATAAAAAACAAGAAAACATTTTTTTTTTTAAAATAAAAAAAACAAAAAAAACAACCCCCAAACAAAATCAAATTTTTAGTTTTATTCGCGAGTTCCCAGGTTTGAGGGTTTCTTTTTTTTTCCCCCAAGATGAGGGTAGTTTAAATCGATCCATATTAGTTCGAAGGACGAGTTTTCTGATCATTAACAAAAATAAATTCCGTGCCTGTCTAAAGTGTTAGGCTGTGAAGTGGATAATCCACTGGGGATTAGCGTTTCCACACGATTATCACAGACTGTAAACTAAGTGCTGGTCTATTTATAGAGCTTTCGGTCGTCGCGTTTAATCCCGTTCGGTCTCTCGGTGCATGGACCCTAGAAAGAGGTGAGCTAACGCTACCTCGTAGTAGCTCCTCTTGCTAGGCATGGATCCTTCAATACATCATGACCTACCTCCATCGAGGAAGAAATCAGCCGGAAACGCCATTCATCAAACTTTGAGATTGCCGTTTTGATTGTTTCTTTCGGCATGAAGTGGCCGAGTGGTTAAGGCATGCTTTGCACTGTGACCCGGAAGGTCCCGGGTTCGAGCCCCACTTCAGGCACTTTCGTTTTGTTTTGTTTTCTCCTTGGCCAAGGTTATTAACCCCCTAATTTGCTCACTTTGGACAACATGGGTGATTCCTGTTGACATCAGACATCTTGTTCCTTCGTGGAATGCCGACGCGACGGTATCTTTTGATGCCGTGGAGGAAGGGCGTCATATATATATATTGGAGCTGCCTGGCTCAGCGGTACGGTCTTTGATTCGTACCCGAAAGGTAGCGAGTTCGATCACCCGCCGCTGCGATGTGTGGCCTTGAGCAAGTCACTTCTCCCTAGCTCAATTTGCGGCTTTGAACTGCGGCTGACGCCTGGGTTATTCCAGTCTTCCCTTGGAATAGACCCTAGAGAAAAATTTCCCCTATGGGATGAATAAAGGGAATTTTATTTTATTTTTATTTTATTTTTATGCAAGTTTCAAATGGTGGCGGAAGTTAAAGAGGGATTATGAAGAAATATGAATGCTTATGCAAGTTTCAAATAAAAGTAAGTTAAAGAGGGATTGTGAAGTGTATTGGACGTACATACGAAAGCTTATGCAAGTTTAAAATGGAGGCAGAAGTTAAAGAGGGATTATGAAAAAATACGAATGCTGATGCAAATTTAAAATGGAAGTAGAAGTGTATTGGACATACATAGGGATACTTATGCACGTTACAACTCAAAGATAAATGTCGAATCAGACCGTAGGCATCGTTAACTTATAGCCTGGCCCTGACCAAAAAATGACGTCAAAAGACAAGTCTTAGGCCGCAAAAGAAAACGAATCGTGAGTTGTATTCAATAGTTCAACCAATAGGGAATGAGATTAGCGGAAGAGTAGCGTCCCTTGATTGGACGTCACCCATAGTCTGAGACGTCACCGGCGGAAAGTTATTAGAGAGAGAACGTCATGTTGGTTGTGCGCATGCGTCTCTCGTCCTCGCTTCTCTTATTATTATTATTATTATTATTATTATTATTATTATTATTATTATTATTATTATTATTATTATTATTATTATTATTATTATTATTATTTTTATTATTATTATTATTATTAATTTTATTATTATTATTATTATTATTATCATTCATCATCATCATCATCATCATCATCATCATCATCATCATCATCATCATCATCATCATTACTATTATTATTATTATTATTATTATTATTATTATTATTATTATTATTATTATTATTATTATTATTATTTATTATTATTATATTATTATTATTATTATTATTATTAAAAACAAAATCTGTAGTGTCTGCTCGTTAATTTCGTTTCAGTTGGAGAATTCTGGGGACCCGTTCGAGAATTTCGGCAACCCGCAGAAGCTGACGTACTGGGAATGTCTGTACTTCCTGTTGGTGACCATGTCCACTGTCGGGTATGGTGACATCCACGCCAATACAGTGTTGGGCCGTACCTTCGTCGTCATCTTCATCATGATCTCCATCGTAAGCAACAAAGGGGGCATTTTCGTTATCTCTTTATATTTTATTTACTACTTGTGTATTTGTTTGTTTATTTAAAAATTTATTTATTAAAAAAATGTATTTATTTATTTACCTATTTATTTATTTATTTTATTATTTATTTAATTTTTTCTTTCATTCTTTCTGTTTTCTTTATATTGACGGATTCATCTATCTCTGTTGTTGTTGTCAAGATATCATTTTGGAATTTTGTCTTGTTGGTGATCATTGCCATGGATGATGAGGATGTCGCATCATTATCATTTTTATCATCTAATTCATCATCATCATCATCGTCATCATCAACTTCATCATCATCATCACCATCACCATCATCATTGTTATCATCTTCATCGACATCATCATCATCATCATCATCATTTTACTCCTCCTTCTCTTACACCTTCGCCTCCTCCATTTCCTCCTCCTCCTCCTCCTCCTCCTCCTCCTCCTCCTCCTCCTCCTCCTCCTCCTCCTCATCATCATCATCATCTTCATCATCATCATCATCGTCACCACCACCACCATTTAAACACCTACACCCCCCCCCCACCCTTCCCCCTTCCTACCCCCACACTCCAGGGTTTGTTTGCAAGTTTTATCCCAGAAATTGCCGAGATCTTGGGCCGGCGGCAAAAATACGGAGGGTCTTATAAGAAGGAAAGGGGGAAACGGTAAGTTGTCTCCCTTTGATGCTGTCAAGGCTTTATCTCTCTATTTATAGATAGACAGGTAGATAACATAACAAAAGAAAAACTTCAAAAAAACTTTTATATAGCACAATATCCACTGAATGTGCTCAAAGCGCTTTACAAAGGGTCCCTTACCAATAGCAACACGTAACTTGTAGAACGAGACATGACACCTATTACAATTTTTGCGACAGAGGCAACGCTGTTGACGGCCAGGTACTCATTTTACACCTGGGTATTGTGAGAGAATGTGAGTATAGAGTCTTTTCCAAGGACTGTACTATGCGCCGACGCGAGGCTCGAACCCAGGACATTCCGATCCGAAAGCGAGTGTCATACCACAAGACCACATAACCACGCCTCTTGGACAGTCGTCAGAACGTAAACAATGGCAGTGATTGGTAGACACAGGTCTCACTCTCGATGGTATGTGTTAAGTAAAAATACCCACTGTTCTACCGCTTGACCAATAGAATGGAAAACGTTGTGTAAATTTAAACGTTCATAATCTGATCGAGAAACTAGTCACCCATCTGGCGGTATGAAAACAATAACAACGATCAGAGAGAGGTCGATTTCATTCACGTTATTGTTTATAAACAACCAACTTTGTTTGTCCGAGCACGTGTGAGGGTGTGTCAGAAATTCCATGTTTTGATTGGTCAATAATCTACAGGTTAACTGTTATGAATCAATTAACCGGTAGATAACCACGCCTCTCGGACAATCGTCATAATGTAAACAATGGCAGTGATTGGTAGACACAGCAAACCACACAGGTTTTACTATCGATGGTGTGTGTTAAGTAAAATACCCACTGTTCTACCTCTTGATCAGTAGAATCAGCACGGAAAACTATGTGTAAACTTAAATGTTTATAATATGATCGAGAAAATCGTGTGATAACTAATCACCCATTTGTCAATATAAAAACAATAACAACGATCAGATGGAGGTCGAATTCGTTCACGTTATTGTTTATAAACAACCAACTATGTTTGTCCGAGCATGTGTGAAGGTGTGTCACAAATTCCATGTTTTGATTGGTCAAAAATCTATTGGTTGATTATGTATTGAATCACTCAAGTCCTCTCCAGCTTTTCACATTCTCCACCCATGCTCTGCCTTGAACTTTGCCCTTTAAACTTTCTTTCATAATTCACTTTAATAAAAACTATATTTAAGCCAACGTGTACATATATACAGGTCTGACATCCAAACCCACTTATGGGCCTAGTTTAACATTGTTGTAATGGACAATTATTTGCGTCATATTTTTTTTTTTAGATTTCCATTACAGAATGGGCCCATAAGGATTTGGATTATCAGACCTACAAATAGGTGCATGTCGGTTTAAGCCAATAAAATGAGGGAAAATATTTTGCAATCGTTGAATGGAAATTTTATTCAAAGGGTTCAAAACATTTATTCGACAATGACAAGTTTTGACAAAGTAACGATAGGGTTTTCCTCTATTAGGGTGAATTAAACAAAAAAAAGAGCTTTCATATAGGGCAATATCCATTAAATGTGCTCAAAGCGCTTTACAAAGGGTCCCTGACCAACAGCAACACGTAGAACGAGACATGACGCCTGTTAGGCGATATTACACATTTTTTTACACAGAGACAATGATGTTGACGGCCTGGTACTCTTTTCACACCTGAGTACCGTGGGAGAATGTGAGTAAAGAGTTTTTTCCAAGGACGGAACTATGTGCGAGATGGGCTCGAACAAAGGACCTTCTAATCGGAAAGCGAGTGTCATACCACAAGACCACATAGCCGCACATAACAGTCTTTATTCCAGCCCTCTCATTGGAAAACCCTGTCATTTCTTAATAGATACGTCATAGTTGAATAATGAGTATGAATAATGTAGTGTGTATGTGGATGTGCTAGAACATATTTGTTTGTATCTATTTGGCCAGTCACGTGGTGGTGTGTGGTTACATATGTCAACATGACATGAATATGAATAATGTAGTGTGTATGTGGATGTGCTAGAACATATTTGTTTGTATCTATTTGGCCAGTCACGTGGTGGTGTGTGGTTACATATGTCAACATGACATGAGTATGAATAATGTAGTGTGTATGTGGATGTGCTAGAACATATTTGTTTGTATCTATTTGGCCAGTCACGTGGTGGTGTGTGGTTACATATGTCAACATGACATGAATATGAATAATGTAGTGTGTATGTGGATGTGCTAGAACATATTTGTTTGTATCTATTTGGCCAGTCACGTGGTGGTGTGTGGTTACATATGTCAACATGACATGAGTATGAATAATGTAGTGTGTATGTGGATGTGCTAGAACATATTTGTTTGTATCTATTTGGCCAGTCACGTGGTGGTGTGTGGTTACATATGTCAACATGACATGAATATGAATAATGTAGTGTGTATGTGGATGTGCTAGAACATATTTGTTTGTATCTATTTGGCCAGTCACGTGGTGGTGTGTGGTTACATATGTCAACATGACATGAGTATGAATAATGTAGTGTGTATGTGGATGTGCTAGAACATATTTGTTTGTATCTATTTGGCCAGTCACGTGGTGGTGTGTGGTTACATATGTCAACATGACATGAGTATGAATAATGTAGTGTGTATGTGGATGTGCTAGAACATATTTGTTTGTATCTATTTGGCCAGTCACGTGGTGGTGTGTGGTTACATATGTCAACATGACATGAATATGAATAATGTAGTGTGTATGTGGATGTGCTAGAACATATTTGTTTGTATCTATTTGGCCAGTCACGTGGTGGTGTGTGGTTACATATGTCAACATGACATGAGTATGAATAATGTAGTGTGTATGTGGATGTGCTAGAACATATTTGTTTGTATCTATTTGGCCAGTCACGTGGTGGTGTGTGGTTACATATGTCAACATGACATGAGTATGAATAATGTAGTGTGTATGTGGATGTGCTAGAACATATTTGTTTGTATCTATTTGGCCAGTCACGTGGTGGTGTGTGGTTACATATGTCAACATGACATGAGTATGAATAATGTAGTGTGTATGTGGATGTGCTAGAACATATTTGTATCTATTTGGCCAGTCACGTGGTGGTGTGTGGTTACATATGTCAACATGACATGAATATGAATAATGTAGTGTGTATGTGGATGTGCTAGAACATATTTGTTTGTATCTATTTGGCCAGTCACGTGGTGGTGTGTGGTTACATATGTCAACATGACATGAATATGAATAATGTAGTGTGTATGTGGATGTGCTAGAACATATTTGTTTGTATCTATTTGGCCAGTCACGTGGTGGTGTGTGGTTACATATGTCAACATGACATGATATGAATAATGTAGTGTGTATGTGGATGTGCTAGAACATATTTGTTTGTATCTATTTGGCCAGTCACGTGGTGGTGTGTGGTTACATATGTCAACATGACATGAATATGAATAATGTAGTGTGTATGTGGATGTGCTAGAGCATATTTGTTTGTATCTATTTGGCCAGTCACGTGGTGGTGTGTGGTTACATATGTCAACATGACATGAGTATGAATAAT
The DNA here is from genome assembly GCF_034508935.2 of Berghia stephanieae. Classification (NCBI taxonomy): domain Eukaryota; kingdom Metazoa; phylum Mollusca; class Gastropoda; order Nudibranchia; family Aeolidiidae; genus Berghia; species Berghia stephanieae. Next base: position 3,132,678 of record NC_088364.1, read on the forward strand.
GTAGTGTGTATGTGGATGTGCTAGAACATATTTGTTTGTATCTATTTGGCCAGTCACGTGGTGGTGTGTGGTTACATATGTCAACATGACATGAATATGAATAATGTAGTGTGTATGTGGATGTGCTAGAACATATTTGTTTGTATCTATTTGGCCAGTCACGTGGTGGTGTGTGGTTACATATGTCAACATGACATGAATATGAATAATGTAGTGTGTATGTGGATGTGCTAGAACATATTTGTTTGTATCTATTTGGCCAGTCACGTGGTGGTGTGTGGTTACATATGTCAACATGACATGAATATGAATAATGTAGTGTGTATGTGGATGTGCTAGAACATATTTGTTTGTATCTATTTGGCCAGTCACGTGGTGGTGTGTGGTTACATATGTCAACATGACATGAGTATGAATAATGTAGTGTGTATGTGGATGTGCTAGAACATATTTGTTTGTATCTATTTGGCCAGTCACGTGGTGGTGTGTGGTTACATATGTCAACATGACATGAATATGAATAATGTAGTGTGTATGTGGATGTGCTAGAACATATTTGTTTGTATCTATTTGGCCAGTCACGTGGTGGTGTGTGGTTACATATGTCAACATGACATGAATATGAATAATGTAGTGTGTATGTGGATGTGCTAGAACATATTTGTTTGTATCTATTTGGCCAGTCACGTGGTGGTGTGTGGTTACATATGTCAACATGACATGAATATGAATAATGTAGTGTGTATGTGGATGTGCTAGAACATATTTGTTTGTATCTATTTGGCCAGTCACGTGGTGGTGTGTGGTTACATATGTCAACATGACATGAGTATGAATAATGTAGTGTGTATGTGGATGTGCTAGAACATATTTGTTTGTATCTATTTGGCCAGTCACGTGGTGGTGTGTGGTTACATATGTCAACATGACATGAATATGAATAATGTAGTGTGTATGTGGATGTGCTAGAACATATTTGTTTGTATCTATTTGGCCAGTCACGTGGTGGTGTGTGGTTACATTACCTTCGACTCCGTCTCCAATTTTCTGAAGGATTTTCTGCACAAAGACAGGGAGGATGTTGATGTGGAAATCGTTTTCCTTCACAAGTAAGTTGTTGTTGTTGTTGTTGTTGTTGTTGCTGTTATTGTTGTTGTTGTTGTTGTTGTGGTGAGGGTTTTGGATTTTGTTGTTTTTGTTGTTGTTCTTGTTGTGATGGCGGGGGTTGTGGATGTTGTTGTTATTGTTGCGGTGGTGGTGGGAGTTGTGGATGTTGTTGTTATTGTTATGGTGGTGGTGGGAGTTGTGGATGTTGTTATTGTTGTGGTGGTGGTGGGGGTTGTGGATGTTGTTGTTATTGTTGTGGTGGTTGCGGTGGTGATGGTGATGATGATGATGGTGGTGGTGGTGGTGGTGGTGGTGGTCGTGATGGCGGTGATGATGATGATGATGATGATGATGATGATGATGATGATGATGATGATGGTGATGGTGATGATGATGATGATGGTGGTGGTGGTGGTGGCTGTGATGATGCTTTTAAAGAGGAATTACTAACATTCAGATTTGCACGCAGAAAGACGCTCGTTGTATATCTCCTTGTTGTTTTATTGGATGGAGCTTTGTTCATGTCATAAACCATTCAACCAGTTCCCTTCAATGCATTCTCTCCCCTCCCCGCCTTCCACCACTCCCCATTCCCCCATCACTTTCACCACTCCCCCCCCCCCCCCCCCCCCCCCCCACGTCATTCCAGGGGTCTACCTGACCTGGAGTTGGAAGGTTTGTTAAAAAGACATTTTACTCAAGTGGAATATTTTTGGGGGTCAGTCATGGACGCCAATGACCTTGGAAGGGTCAAGGTAAATCTCTCTTTTACTCTTACCCCCCCCCCTCCTCTCTCTCTCTCTCTCTCTCTCTCTCTCTCTCTCTCCTCTCTCTCTCTCTCCTCTCTCTTTCTCTCTCTCTTACACACACACACACACACACACTCTACATTCTTTATTTATATTATACCCTCTCATTCTATTTTGATATAGTTTCTTATTCATAGCTTCAGATTCACTCTTTGACTCATTTTCAATATGAAGTAGGTCGTCAATTGATTCATTTTGTGCGGGGTCCTTTGACCTCCCATGGTGGGCAGGAGGTCACGCTCTCCGTAGGGGAGAAGGGGGGGAGGTGTGGATAGAAAGGTGATATTTTTTTGTTTTTTTTTTTTAATTGTCAAAAGGGAGGTAAGTAGGAAAATGAATTGAACTCCCCCCCCCTTCCCCTTCCCCATTACATTACCTAACACATCTAATACGTAGTTTTTCCAGCTGTGCCAGAATACGATCTTTTATGTGTTTGGAGGCAAAGCTCTTGACGTCATGTTGATAGGGAATTATCCATTGATGACATATTCCTATTTTCTGTCTCAAATTCCTATTTTCTGTCTCAAATTTCTATTTTCTGTCTCAAATTCCAATTTTCTGTCTCAAATTCCAATTTTCTGACCTTCTGATTCCACTTTTGGAATCTGAAAGGGTTGGCAGGTCTGGTGTAATGTATTTCATGCTTTCATTAAAGAAGCTGATATACAGAGAAGTGGTAAGACCTGGAATGAGATTAAAAAGATAGCTCAGGATAGAGAAGGATGGAAACTGTTTGTCTGTGGCCTATACCCTGACCCAGGGTGAAAAAGGCAATGATGATGATGATGATTGTTTTCTTTTGTTTGGCATTTTGTCCTTTTTTGAAGCTGTTCCATTCATATCTGATCACGACTGAATCGTTCACGGTGTGTTATTTTGTCCCCAGATCCAGCAGGCCGACGCGTGTCTAGTCCTAGCCAACAAATACTGTCAGGACCCTGACCAAGAAGACGCTGCCAACATCATGAGGGTCATCTCCATCAAGAACTATCATTCGGACATCAAAGTCATCGTCCAGCTGCTCCAGTACCACAACAAGGTCTCTGGACGAAACTTTTGGTCACGTCTGATTTGATTTCATCAATCATTGATGCTATGCGTTTAGTTTTGAAAAAAAAACTCATAACTGCCGCCAGCCGGTTATATCATACCAACACACAAAACTGTATGCACACCTTAATTGAGCTTAACGGAGCTTTTTATTTAGCGCAATATCCACTAAATGTTCTCAAAGCTCTTTACGGGGTCTCACATTGTCGTACTGTACTCAGGTGTAAAATGAGTGCCTGGCCGTTAACAACGTTGTCTCTGTCCGACAGGCGTCATGTTTTGTCCTGCATGTGACGTGTTGCTGTTGGTAGAGCACTCGCTTCACAAGCAAAGGAACCGTGATCAAATCCCAGATGTAATCGAGACTTTTTCCAGAGCCCCAGTGGTGATTGAGTAGCTGGGTCTGTTAGATCTAGTGGAAAGTACTTTGCAATAGATTAGCACCCTCTCCAAGGGGTAACAAGCAATTTCTATCGTCCATTCCATGTTATAGAATCCAGGATAAACTCTGACTTCTTCTGCCTAAACTTCTGTTTAGTTTTTGATTGGGGGTTCTGATAGCTCAGTTGGTAGAGCACTCGCTTGGCACACAAAGGGACCCCGAACAATCCCGGGTGCAGTCGAGATTTTTAAAAAATTAGCATCCTATCCAAAGGATAACAAGTAATTGCAATTGTCTGTTTCACGCTGTCGAAACAGGGATAAACTTCAGCTCCATGGGCCTAATGGCTCTGGACGACTACTACCTGGTTTATGACAATTTCTCCCAGACGTATCTCCTGAATATTCCAAGCTGGGTCCGTTAGATCTGGCTGAAAGTACTTTACAATAGATTAGCGTCCGATCCAAAGGGTAACACGTTTGGTCAATTTCTTATCTGCCAGGCGTATCTCCTGAATATTCCAAGCTGGGTCTGTTAGATCTGGTTGAAAGTACTTTACAATAGATTAGCGTCCGATCCAAAGGGTAACAAGTTTGGTCAATTTCTTATCTCCCAGACGTATCTCCTGAATATTCCAAGCTGGGTCCGTTAGATCTGGCTGAAAGTACTTTACAATAGATTAGCGTCCGATCCAAAGGGTAACACATTTGGTCAATTTCTTATCTCCCAGCCGTATCTCCTGAATATTCCAAGCTGGCTCTGTTAGATCTGGTTGAAAGTACTTTACAATAGATTAGCGTCCGATCCAAAGGGTAACACGTATGGTCAATTTCTTATCTGCCAAGCGTATCTCCTGAATATTCCAAGCTGGGTCCGTTAGATCTGGCTGAAATAATTTGCAATAGATTAGCGTCCGATCAAAAGGGTAACACGTTTGGTCAATTTCTTATCTCCCAGACGTATCTCCTGAATATTCCAAGCTGGGTCCGTTAGATCTGGCTGAAAGTACTTTACAATAGATTAGCGTCCGATCCAAAGGGTAACACATTTGGTCAATTTCTTATCTGCCAAGCGTATCTCCTGAATATTCCAAGCTGGGTCCGTTAGATCTGGCTGAAATAATTTGCAATAGATTAGCGTCCGATCAAAAGGGTAACACGTTTGGTCAATTTCTTATCTCCCAGACGTATCTCCTGAATATTCCAAGCTGGGTCTGTTAGATCTGGCTGAAAGTACTTTACAATAGATTAGCGTCCGATCCAAAGGGTAACAGGTTTTGTCAATTTCTTATCTGCCAGGCGTATCTCCTGAATATTCCAAGCTGGGTCTGTTAGATCTGGTTGAAAGTACTTTACAATAGATTAGCGTCCGATCCAAAGGGCAACAAGTTTTCTCAATGTCTTATCTCCCAGCCGTATCTCCTGAATATTCCAAGCTGGCTCTGTTAGATCTGGTTGAAAGTACTTTACAATAGATTAGCGTCCGATCCAAAGGGTAACACGTATGGTCAATTTCTTATCTGCCAGGCATATCTCCTGAATATTCCAAGCTGGGTCTGTTAGATCTGGCTGAAAGTACTTTACAATAGATTAGCGTCCGATCCAAAGGGTAACACGTATGGTCAATTTCTTATCTGCCAGGCATATCTCCTGAATATTCCAAGCTGGGTCCGTTAGATCTGGCTGAAATAATTTGCAATAGATTAGCGTCCGATCAAAAGGGTAACACGTTTGGTCAATTTCTTATCTCCCAGACGTATCTCCTGAATATTCCAAGCTGGGTCCGTTAGATCTGGCTGAAAGTACTTTACAATAGATTAGCGTCCGATCCAAAGGGTAACAGGTTTTGTCAATTTCTTATCTGCCAGGCGTATCTCCTGAATATTCCAAGCTGGGTCCGTTAGATCTGGCTCAAAGTACTTTACAATTGATTAGCGTCCGATCCAAAGGGTAACAAGTTTTGTCAATTTCTTATCTCCCAGGCGTATCTCCTGAATATTCCAAGCTGGGTCTGTTAAATCTGGCTGAAAGTACTTTACAATAGATTAGCATCCGATCCAAAGGGTAACAAGTTTTGTCAATTTCTTATCTCCAAGGCGTATCTCCTGAATATTCCAAGCTGGGTCTGTTAGATCTGGCTGAAAGTACTTTACAATAGATTACGCGCCGATCCAAAGGGTAACACGTATGGTCAATTTCTTATCTCCAAGGCGTATCTCCTGAATATTCCAAGCTGGGTCCGTTAGATCTGGCTGAAATAATTTGCAATAGATTAGCGTCCGATCAAAAGGGTAACACGTTTGGTCAATGTCTTATCTCCCAGCCGTATCTCCTGAATATTCCAAGCTGGGTCCGTTAGATCTGGCTCAAAGTACTTTACAATTGATTAGCGTCCGATCCAAAGGGTAACACGTATGGTCAATTTCTTATCTCCAAGGCGTATCTCCTGAATATTCCAAGCTGGGTCCGTTAGATCTGGCTGAAATAATTTGCAATAGATTAGCGTCCGATCCAAAGGGTAACAAGTTTTGTCAATTTCTTATCTCCAAGGCGTATCTCCTGAATATTCCAAGCTGGGTCTGTTAGATCTGGCTGAAAGTACTTTACAATAGATTAGCGTCCGATCCAAAGGGTAACACGTTTTCTCAATGTCTTATCTCCCAGCCGTATCTCCTGAATATTCCAAGCTGGGTCCGTTAGATCTGGCTCAAAGTACTTTACAATTGATTAGCGTCCGATCCAAAGGGTAACAAGTTTTGTCAATTTCTTATCTCCCAGTCGTATCTCCTGAATATTCCAAGCTGGGTCTGTTAAATCTGGCTGAAAGTACTTTACAATAGATTAGCATCCGATCCAAAGGGTAACAAGTTTTGTCAATTTCTTATCTCCAAGGCGTATCTCCTGAATATTCCAAGCTGGGTCTGTTAGATCTGGCTGAAAGTACTTTACAATAGATTAGCGCCCGATCCAAAGGGTAACACGTATGGTCAATTTCTTATCTGCCAGGCGTATCTCCTGAATATTCCAAGCTGGGTCTGTTAGATCTGGTTGAAAGTACTTTACAATAGATTAGCGTCCGATCCAAAGGGCAACAAGTTTTCTCAATGTCTTATCTCCCAGCCGTATCTCCTGAATATTCCAAGCTGGCTCTGTTAGATCTGGTTGAAAGTACTTTACAATAGATTAGCGTCCGATCCAAAGGGTAACACGTATGGTCAATTTCTTATCTGCCAGGCATATCTCCTGAATATTCCAAGCTGGGTCTGTTAGATCTGGCTGAAAGTACTTTACAATAGATTAGCGTCCGATCCAAAGGGTAACACGTATGGTCAATTTCTTATCTGCCAGGCATATCTCCTGAATATTCCAAGCTGGGTCCGTTAGATCTGGCTGAAATAATTTGCAATAGATTAGCGTCCGATCAAAAGGGTAACACGTTTGGTCAATTTCTTATCTCCCAGACGTATCTCCTGAATATTCCAAGCTGGGTCCGTTAGATCTGGCTGAAAGTACTTTACAATAGATTAGCGTCCGATCCAAAGGGTAACAGGTTTTGTCAATTTCTTATCTGCCAGGCGTATCTCCTGAATATTCCAAGCTGGGTCCGTTAGATCTGGCTCAAAGTACTTTACAATTGATTAGCGTCCGATCCAAAGGGTAACAAGTTTTGTCAATTTCTTATCTCCCAGGCGTATCTCCTGAATATTCCAAGCTGGGTCTGTTAAATCTGGCTGAAAGTACTTTACAATAGATTAGCATCCGATCCAAAGGGTAACAAGTTTTGTCAATTTCTTATCTCCAAGGCGTATCTCCTGAATATTCCAAGCTGGGTCTGTTAGATCTGGCTGAAAGTACTTTACAATAGATTAGCGCCCGATCCAAAGGGTAACACGTATGGTCAATTTTCTTATCTCCAAGGCGTATCTCCTGAATATTCCAAGCTGGGTCCGTTAGATCTGGCTGAAATAATTTGCAATAGATTAGCGTCCGATCAAAAGGGTAACACGTTTGGTCAATGTCTTATCTCCCAGCCGTATCTCCTGAATATTCCAAGCTGGGTCCGTTAGATCTGGCTCAAAGTACTTTACAATTGATTAGCGTCCGATCCAAAGGGTAACACGTATGGTCAATTTCTTATCTCCAAGGCGTATCTCCTGAATATTCCAAGCTGGGTCCGTTAGATCTGGCTGAAATAATTTGCAATAGATTAGCGTCCGATCCAAAGGGTAACAAGTTTTGTCAATTTCTTATCTCCAAGGCGTATCTCCTGAATATTCCAAGCTGGGTCTGTTAGATCTGGCTGAAAGTACTTTACAATAGATTAGCGTCCGATCCAAAGGTAACACGTTTTCTCAATGTCTTATCTCCCAGCCGTATCTCCTGAATATTCCAAGCTGGGTCCGTTAGATCTGGCTCAAAGTACTTTACAATTGATTAGCGTCCGATCCAAAGGGTAACAAGTTTTGTCAATTTCTTATCTCCCAGTCGTATCTCCTGAATATTCCAAGCTGGGTCTGTTAAATCTGGCTGAAAGTACTTTACAATAGATTAGCATCCGATCCAAAGGGTAACAAGTTTTGTCAATTTCTTATCTCCAAGGCGTATCTCCTGAATATTCCAAGCTGGGTCTGTTAGATCTGGCTGAAAGTACTTTACAATAGATTAGCGCCCGATCCAAAGGGTAACACGTATGGTCAATTTCTTATCTCCAAGCGCGTATCTCCTGAATATTCCAAGCTGGGTCCGTTAGATCTGGCTGAAATAATTTGCAATAGATTAGCGTCCGATCCAAAGGGTAACAAGTTTTGTCAATTTCTTATCTCCAAGGCGTATCTCCTGAATATTCCAAGCTGGGTCTGTTAGATCTGGCTGAAAGTACTTTACAATAGATTAGCGTCCGATCCAAAGGGTAACACGTTTTCTCAATGTCTTATCTCCCAGCCGTATCTCCTGAATATTCCAAGCTGGGTCCGTTAGATCTGGCTCAAAGTACTTTACAATTGATTAGCGTCCGATCCAAAGGGTAACAAGTTTTGTCAATTTCTTATCTCCCAGACGTATCTCCTGAATATTCCAAGCTGGGTCCGTTAGATCTGGCTGAAAGTACTTTACATTAGATTAGCGTCCGATCCAAAGGGTAACATGTTTGTCAATTTCTTTTCTCCCAGGCGTATCTCCTGAATATTCCAAGCTGGGTCCGTTAGATCTGGCTGAAAGTACTTTACAATAGATTAGCGTCCGATCCAAAGGGTAAACGTATGTCAATTTCTTATCTGCCAGGCAGTATCTCCTGAATATTCCAAGCTGGGTCTGTTAGATCTGGCTGAAAGTACTTTACAATAGATTAGCGTCCGATCCAAAGGGTAACACGTTATGTCAATTTCTTATCTGCCAGGCATATCTCCTGAATATTCCAAGCTGGGTTCCGTTAGATCTGGCTGAAATAATTTCAATAGATTAGCGTCCGATCAAAGGGTAACACGTTTGGTCAATTTCTTATCTCCCAGAGCTATCTCCTGAATATTCCAAGCTGGGTCCAGTTAGATCTGGCTGAAAGTACTTTACAATAGATTAGCGTCCGATCCAAAGGGTATACAAGTTTTGTCAATTTCTTATCTCCAGGCGTATCTCCTGAATATTCCAAGCTGGGTCTGTTAGATCTGGCTGAAAGACTTTACAATAGATTAGCGTCCGATCCAAAAGGGTAACAAGTTTTGTCAATTTCTTATCTCCCAGCGTATCTCCTGAATATTCCAAGCTGGGTCTGTTAGATCTGGCTGAAAGTACTTTACAATAGATTAGCGTCCGATCCAAAGGGTAACAAGTTTTGTCAATTTCTTATCTCCCAGGCGTATCTCCTGAATATTCCAAGCTAGGGTCGTTAGATCTGGTTGAAAGTACTTTACAATAGATTAGCGTCCGATCCAAAGGGTAACAGTTTTGTCAATTTCTTTTATCCCAGGCGTATCTCCTGAATATTCCAAGCTGGGTCTGTTAAATCTGGCTGAAAGTACTTTACAATAGATTAGCATCCGATCCAAAGGGTAACAAGTTTTGTCAATTTCTTATCTCCAAGGCGTATCTCCTGAATATTCCAAGCTGGGTCTGTTAGATCTGGCTGAAAGTACTTTACAATAGATTAGCGCCGATCCAAAGGGTAACACGTATGGTCAATTTCTTATCTCCAAGGCGTATCTCCTGAATATTCCAAGCTGGGTCCGTTAGATCTGGCTGAAATAATTTGCAATAGATTAGCGTCCGATCAAAGGGTAACACGTTTTGGTCAATGTCTTATCTCCAGCCGTATCTCCTGAATATTCCAAGCTGGGTCGTTAGATCTGGCTCAAAGTACTTTACAATAGATTAGCGTCCGATCCAAAGGGTAACACGTTTGGTCAATTTCTTATCTCCAAAGCGTATCTCCTGAATATTCCAAGCTGGGTCCGTTAGATCTGGCTGAAAGTACTTTACAATAGATTAGCGTCCGATCCAAAGGGTAACAAGTTTTGTCAATTTCTTATCTCCCAGGCATATCTCCTGAATATTTCAAGCTGGGTCTGTTAGATCTGGCTGAAAGTACTTTACAATAGATTAGCGTCCGATCCAAAGGT
>NC_088364.1:3152635-3160135 GCF_034508935.2 Berghia stephanieae
GTCATGCTGACGTCACAGACGTGAGGCAAATCAAGAAATGCAAGTGTAGACCTTGTAAGTACAACACATTCAACTACACACTAAACACAGCACACATCAAAACGGTATATTATTATGTCACAACGGTCTGTCTGACCCGTCAGCCCTACCAGTTTGGGTGAATACCCTCTTTCCCCACTCTTACCCCTCCACCCACCCACCCCCCTCTCCCCACCCCAATACATTTTAGTGTGGGTGTGGCTTATTAAAAAAGATGCTAATGTATTTGGTAACCCACCTCCTCTATCTGGTATTCTATGTGAGTGAACCAAAAGTTGAACCTTGGATTTTAATCTATAATAATAAAACAAAAAAACAAACTCAAATTCAATTCCAAATATTATTTTTGATATAAATTTCAGTTTTTATTCTGCAAAAATCTCAAAAATTAGACTGTAAAATTGAATTCACATTTCTGGATAAAGAAACAAAAAACAAACTTAAATGAATTCTATATATTATTTTTGAATTTGAATTGCAGTTTTTATTCTGCAAAAATCTCAAAAATTAGACTGTAAAATTGAATTCACATTTCTGGAGAAAGAAACAAAAAACAAACTTAAATGAATTCTATATATTATTTTTGAATTTGAATTGCTGTTTTTTTTTCTGCAAAAATCTCAAATTTTGACTGTAAAATTAAATTTCAGATGTCTTGAATAAAACACACACACACACACACACACACAAATTAAATTAATCCTATATATTATTTTTGATATGGCTTTCAGTTTTTATTCTCCAAAAATCTCAAATGTTGACTGTAAAATTAAATTCAGATATTTGGTTCACAATAGCGTAATACCAATTCATGACGTTGGGTTATATAATATATATATATATATATATATATATATATATATATATATATATATATATATATATATATATATATATATATATATATGTGACCTTCTTTGTCAATGAGGTGTTATTCAGGGTGGTTCGGTTAACCAGCTTCTGGCGGCTGAAAATTGAATTCGTTGTTATCATCATTTAATTGGATTGTCAGACCTGCCAAATTGAAAATTTAATCATTCATAATTTTTAAGAGATAAAAATAGTAGTCGCTATCGTTAACTTTATAAAACAACAATTTACCATCACAAGGATCAAGTAACACCTTATAAAATAACAATTTAACATCACAAGGATCAATTAACACTTTATAAAACAACAATTTACCATCACAAGGATCAAGTAACACTTTATCAAACAACAATTTACCATCACAAGGATCAAGTAACACCTTATAAAATAACAATTTACCATCACAAGGATCAATTAACACTTTATAAAATAACAATTTACCATCACAAGGATCAAGTAACACTTTATAAAACAACAATTTACCATCACAAGGATCAAGTAACACTTTATAAAACAACAATTTACCATCACAAGGATCAAGTAACACTTTATAAAACAACAATTTACCATCACAAGGATCAAGTAACACTTTATAAAACAACATTTTACCATCACAAGGATCAAGTAACACTTTATAAAACAACAATTTACCATCACAAGGATCAAGTAACACTTTATAAAACAACAATTTACCATCACAAGGATCAAGTAACACTTTATAAAACAACAATTTACCATCACAAGGATCAAGTAACACTTCAAAAATCAATAAAAGGATGTCGTCTGGCATCTTACCTTCACTTTCAATAAGTTTTAATGACTTAAAGATACTCATGACCTTTTGAAATTAAAGCCAAAATTCCTTAAATTTGTAGTAAATTTTCGTAGCAGTTGGCGGGTTTGTAATTGACTCATAATTCACTCAATCCTGGAGATTTTGGCTACTTTTCAAAACTGGAAAAAAATGTATTAAAAATGAGCATGTACATAAATAGTTTTATTCAACTACCATTAACATGTAAAAACTAAAAACATTAACTTTGATACTACGCCTGTAATTTGTCTCATAAATATGTAATAAGTAGGCATGGGGTAAAAGTAACCAGGGTAAACTACGAATATAGTCGGTGTTAGGGTTGAGTGAGTTAAGCTTCATTGACATTGCAGAAAGTAGTTGTTTTTGGTTTGTTTTTTTAATTTTTTTTTTTTTTTTTTTTAAACTACTGAACAATTTGAGCCCCCAAGTTCTATCTATTTCCCTACCGTCATCCCTCATTGACAAACTGGGTTCATTTATCATTCAAAAACAAGTGGATCGCTTTTGGCTGTGGGACAAAAGTTATTTTTGGAAATAAATTGGAGATTATGGGATGTCAGTGTCCTGTTTTTTTTGGGGTTTTTTTTTCTTTATAAAAATATTTTGAAACTGAAACAAAACAACCTCATTATTATTATTATTACTACACTACTACTACATATTTATTATTATTATTATTATTATTATTATTATTATTATTATTATTATTATTATTATTATTATTATTATTATTATTATTTTATGACAGGAAAATTGTCATGTGTATTGAGAATCGTGGATATTATGTGAAAATAATAACATTTATATGTTGTGAAACAAAATCCACTTTTGATTTTCAAGAATCTTGGATTTGATAAGAATTGAATATTGAAACTCCAAATTATTGGAAAGTTGAAGAATGATCCACTTGGTGTTTGAATGGCCCTCTTTTTATTTCAAATTGATATTTATTGATACAGCAGCTAGCCATTGGTCCAATTAGACTATGCTTATTGAGAACTAAACAAAAACAAAACAAAAGCAAAACAAACCAAAATGCCGTTGAAATGGAGTGACCACCATGATCAGTTTGGGGTGACTCAGTACAGTCCCAAATGTGCGCATAGTTGAGTCTTTGGGAAAGGCTCTTTACTCACATTCTCTCACCGTACTCAGGTGTAAAATGAGTACCTGGCCGTCGAAAAAAAAAATTGTATTATCGCCAAACAGGCTACATGTCTCGTACTACATGTTACGCATTGCTGTTCATCAGGAACCCTTTGTAAAGTGCTTTAAGCACTTTTAGTGGATATTGTGCTATATAAAAGCGCATTCTTCTTAAAAGCTCAAAAAAGCTCAATCTGATGGATTTACCCCCCCCCCCCCCCTTCCGTCTTAGGACACTTTGTTTACATCTTTCTAAGATATATCTTGACCGATATAACTTGTCTGATGTTCATTTTTTTCTAAAGTGTGGGGAAGGGTGAAATCCATCAAATGATGTACATTTTACTATAAAATATATATATATATATATATATATATATATATATATATATATATATATATATATATATATATATATATATATATATATATATATATTCTTAGTCACACCCCAGTTGGCCTTAGTCACTCCATTCTACGGTACTCCTAACAAACAAACAAACAAACAAACAAGCAAACAAACAAACAAGCCACTCGTGACTTCCCAAACCGCTTGAGTAACCAATCATGTGTGAGAGTTCGTGCTTCTCAGTCGGTTTCATCTCCCTCCATTTACCCATCATGCTTTGTGGACACCGCTACCATGTAACGAATAGCAAACCAAACAGCTACAGTAGAATCTATGCATTACTCAGCTGTGCTTTAAAAATAAAAACGTCCCCCAAAAAAACTAAAAACAAACAAACAACAAACATGTATTTAGAATTAGGGTCAGAAAACACATCCTTCAAATATCAATGGATTTGTATGACCCCTCCTCACTCTTGACAAAAAAAAAAAATAACTCTCAAACCTGGGTCGTCACGGAAGTCTTTGCAAGTCCCAGTTTTGATATTATTTTGGACAAGATGGAGGGTCATGGAAATGTTCGATGTTTAAAGGACAAGTTTTCTGGCCAAATTTTTAATAAAGCTGAACTCAAACTTTCTTTTGTATGTAACGCTTATTTTCCATGGCATTTGACTATCAATGAAATGGGGTCTAAATGAAGGCTTTGGTGAGAATGACCTTCACCTCTCTGGTTACTTTTGGCCAATGTCTTTGAAAGAAGGAGTTCTGTTCTCCAAGGAAAAGTTATAGTTTGTAAAAGAAAAAAAATAATATTATAAATATAATGAATAATAATGTGAAGTTGAATGTAAGCTTCAAATTAATTACAAAAACAGATCAAATGAACGTTTCGGGTTTCCCCTTTATCAACAAAACAGGATGAATGAAACAGCACAGATGAATGAGATGCTACGGTAGTGGCGTCGTTAACAGTATACATTATAATATGTGATTGAAGGGAGTTAGTTGGAACCAGGTTTTTTTGAGCGAATTATTAATTTATTTATTCTCACCTCGTTTATTTATTTATTTTACAAGAGGTGATAATAAATACATTAATACATAATGATATATATTGCCATGGATTTGTACGCTACATAATGTTGCTACTTTATATTAGCTTGCAAAGATATCTTTCTCTTCAAGACTGCCACGAAATTAATGTGAAAACAAATGTTAAATTTGGCATTAACGTTGAACTTTAAGTCAGACAACAAAATACTGGTTGGAATATCATCTCTGGTGCTGCCTTTGAGGTTGATAGATATTGCCCCCCGCCCCCCCCCCCCACACCTTCCAATCCACCCTCAATTATACTTTACAAAATAAAACCAACAAGGAAAAGGAAAGACCAGTCATTTTCGCTGTACCAAGTGTGCACTCAGTGGTTTCATTTTATAATTTTCATCTCCCTTTCCTTCCTCACCCATCAAGTGGCAATGTTCAAGAAGGGAGCAGCGGCTGTTTTAGGTAGCTTTAATTTCCTACAGTTTTTTTTACCTTTTGGTTTCTCTCACACACAGTTTTTTCCTCTCTCACACATTTATTCTTTGAGTTGTAGCTCTAGTACACTTTTTATTTATTTTGGATTGTTTATTGATGGTCTAGTTTTTAGCTTTTTAGTTTTCACTTTTAAATATATTTTGGTTCCTTTCTTTTTTAAATTCTCAGATGTTGCTATTTTTATGAATCAGTTTGACATATTTACTGTTTGGAATGTATTCGTTGTAGCGGCTTTTATATCGCTTTGGTAGAATTAGAATGGCGAAACAGAGTTACACTCTGGAGTGTCAATTAACGAATGATATCCGTATTTATTAAAACATGTATCTTGTGTGTAATTTCCTTTAACGTGTGTTCATGTTTTGGATGTGTGTGTGTTTGTGTCTGTTCTTGTTTTATTTTAAAATCATTATTGAGAATAACTATTCGCCTTTTTTTAAAGATTTGATGAAAATTTCAACACATTTAATGATTTCTTTTCAACAATTTTAGCACAATGAATGTTTGTAAGGCTAAAATAAAAAAAGTTGATATTGCGGCCTCCTGTTGTTGATGAAAGCAGACATTACTTTAAAAGCATCAAATTGAGAAATGAAGGAGCAGGCACTGGTGTAAGATAAAGACATGAACACGTGTGTGTGTGTGTGTGTGTGTGTGTGTGTGTGTGTGTGTGTGTGTGTGTGTGAAAGGTGCCAGACAAAGCAAGAAAGAAAAATACAAGGCAAAAAACCCATCCCATAAAATCAATTAAAATTCGTCTTTTTTTTTTCTTTGTAATAATAACATTCAAACATAATAATTATAATAACCAAATCTTGTGGGTTTTTTGTTTCACACTTCTAGATTTTGACACATACTTTTTATTTCTTTAATATTGACACAAAAACATCTAAAAATATGTTTTTTCACCCTTTTTGCACAGCGCCCTTAAATAACCCAACGGCGTGTATTTTTATTGTGAGACTATTTAATGTCCGTCATATTTTCTGGGGAATGAATTCCTTTACTCTACAGAGGCTGGGGGATCCGATAGCTCAGTTGGTAGAGCACTCATTTCACAAGCAAAGGGACTGAGATCGATCCCGGTTGCAGTCGAGATTGTCTTATTTCTGACCCCCCCCCCTCCCCCCTGCCCACCCAGCAGTGATTGGGTAGCTGGGTCTGATAGATTTGGCTGAAAGTACTTTACGATAGACTAGCGTCCTATTTAAAGGGTAGCAAGCAATTGCTATTGTCCATTTCACATTATAGGAACTGGGATAAACTCCATTGGCTCTGAAGGACGACTGTAACAGAGGCTGTGATTTACGATATTGCCAACACCTTGCTCTTACAACTGTTGCTCCCCCCCCCCCACCCCTCCCCCTTTTTCATGGGTATTGTCTGAGGAAAACAAAGCCAAAGCTTTCACTCTTCTCATTCAGATCTCAACCATCGTCTTTGGGTTCCCTGTCCGATTTTAGTTTTGTTATTTTTCTATATATATGATATGTATATATATACACATTATATTCACATTTCGACGCGCTTGCTCTTTTTTTTTTCTTTTTAAAAAAAATAAATTTCTGTTTTTTTTTTTCTTTCTTTCGTTTTCTTCAATGATTCTTGAGCAAGCAACGTGCTGTGGTGTGTGTAAAGCGTTCTCACTCTTTCAATGTAACATTAAATAAGGAGTTCAGACATTTCGACGTTCATCCTTCAACTTTAAGATTTGCACACGCTTCCACCCTCCCCCCCCCCCCCACTCCGAATTGTCTAAATCACAAACCCCATCCTTCTTCCCCCCCCTCCCCCCCCCCCACTCCGAATTGTCTAAATCACAAACCCCATCCTTCTCCCCCCCTCCCCCCCCCTCCCATCAATTAGTCTAAATCACAAACCCCATCCTTCTCCCCCCCCCCCACTCCCATCAATAGTCTGAATCACAAACCCCATCCTTCTCCCTCCCCCCCCCCCATCCCACCCCAATGTCTAAATCACAAACCCCATCCTTCTTCCCTCCCCCCCCCCCCCTCCCCACCCCAAATGTCTAAATCACAAACCCCATCCTTCTTCCCCCCCCCCCCCCCCCCACCCCAAATGTCTAAATCACAAACCCCATCCTTCTTCCCCCCCCCCCCACCCCAAATGTCTAAATCACAAACCCCATCCTTCTCCCCCCCCCCCCCCCCCACCCCAAATGTCTAAATCACAAACCCCATCCTTCTTCCCCCCCCCCCCGCCCCCCCCCACCCAAATGTCTAAATCACAAACCCCATCCTTCTTCCCCCCCCCCGCCCCCCCCCCACCCCAAATGTCTGAATCACAAACCCCATCCTTTCTCCCCCCCCCCCCACTCCCAATCAATAGTCTGAATCACAAACCCCATCCTTCTTCCCTCCCCCCCCCCCACCCCAATTGTCTAAATCACAAACCCCATCCTTCTTCCCACCCCCCCCCCATCCCCACCCCAAATGTCTAAATCACAAACCCCATCCTTCTTCCCTCCCCCCCCCCCATCCCCACCCCAAATGTCTAAATCACAAACCCCATCCTTCTTCCCTCCCCCCCCCCCCACCCCCACCCCAAATGTCTAAATCACAAACCCCATCCTTCTTCCCTCCCCCCCCCCCACCCCAAATGTCTAAATCACAAACCCCATCCTTTTTCCTCCCCCTCCCCCCCCCCCAAATGTCTAAATCACAAACCCCATCCTTTTCCTCCCCCTCCCCCCCCCCCCCCAAATGTCTAAATCA